>NC_069505.1:449485168-449720168 GCF_027579735.1 Bombina bombina | reverse complement strand
GACTTCCATATTTCAATATGTTGTTCTTATCTGTATCTTTTGTATGGATATCTGTTTTTAAGAAACCATCCTTAAAGTATACATAGGTGTCTAGGAACTCAATTCCAATTTCACTCATATTTAAAGTGAATTTTAATCCATTGACAGAATTGTTAAGATCTTCAACAAAGGACAATAGGCTACCAACGTCACCCCCCCCACACGCCAAACACGTCATCAATGTACCTCCACCAGGAGGCGCCATAGAGCTGGAACAAGCCATGAGGGTACACAAAGTATTCCTCAAAGCTATTCATGAAAATGTTGGCGTATGAGGGGGCAACGTTGGAGCCCATTGCTGTACCCTGTTTCTGCAGATAATATGTATCCATGAACAGAAAATAATTCTGATAAAGAATAATAGATAGAAGTTCTATTAGAAACCAGATATCTGCCTCAGTATAACTCTTACTAGATCTAAGCATATGTTCCACAGATGAGATCCCTGTTGTATGTTTGATAGATGTGTAAAGGCTTGAGACATCTAATGAAAACAAAATACATTTATCACCTACATGTCCTAAGTCCTGTAATTTAGCCAAAAAATCATTAGTGTCCCTAATGTAAGATGTAGTGTTCTTAACTAAAGGCTGCAATACTTTATCCAAGAAGATGGAGATATTAGAAAATACTGAACCCATCCCTGCCACAATAGGGCGACCTGGGGGATTTTTTAAGGATTTATGTACCTTTGGTAGTACATATATTACTGGCCTAATTGGATCTGTTACATATAAGGCCTCCTTAAACTTGTCTGTTATAATATCTCTTTGTGTAGCCAGAGTTAAGATGTTATTTATCCCTTTATTAATCTGTATGGTGGGATCTCTAGTCAGTATTTCATAAACTTGGGTATCTTTTAGTTGCCTATTGATCTCATCTATATAATCAGATTTGTTTAAAATCACAATGGCCCCGCCCTTATCGGCCTCTTTGATGATTATATTTTTATTCTCTCTCAGAGATCTAACGGCTGACATATCCTCTTTATTATTTTTCCTATTTCTTTGCACCAATTTTCTTTTTTTCTCTCTTTTAAATAAGTTGTCCACTTCCCTCTGTACAAGATTAACATATGTGGCTGCACTATGTGTGGATGCTGGTGAAAAAGTGCTTTTTTTAGATAGACCAAAGTGCCTAATGTCATTAAACTTTATTTTATTAATTGTGTTGGTGTCATTTATGTTATCCCTTTGCATAGAGAAATAAATCTTTAGCCTCAGTTTCCTATAGAACCTCTGTAGATCTTGTTGAATTTTAAATTCATCACAATAATTCTCTAGGCAATAGGATAATCCTTTATTAAGAGCTGTTTCTTGCTCTTTTGTCATTTTCAAATTAGACAAATTAAAAATTAAATTCTCTTCTAAGTGCTGTGTGTTATACTGTGAATTCTGGTGTGTAATATCGTGTAATGATTTATTTAAACCTTTAAAAACAATATGTGAATCAACCTGTGCATCAACCTTTTCAACATTAGACATTTCATATCCATTCTGTGAATCATTAGTTACAATAGTGGTATTAGTGTTACAGTCCACATTTGCATATGAGAGTTCTGTGCAGATCCCCTGTTTGGGTGATAGTCCCTTTGTAACAGCCATATCCCTCAAGGCAGAATGAGATCCATCATTTATACCTTTCGTGCATACATCCATAATCTCTGTTACAGGATTTTGGTCTATAGGGTTTCAGGTCTGGTTATATCCTGGAGCATCTAATAAGCTTAGATAAGATATTTTTTCTCCATGCTCACTAGTTATGTCAAGGCAGCCCAGCCGGTCATTGGAGTCAGTCACTCTCACATAGGAACAAACTGCATGCATGTTATTGGAAAATATTTTCGCATCTCTTACCCCATATTCATTTGTGCCATCCATTCGTGAGGAGCGTCTATACCCATTAGCGTCTTCCGTTTTTACATTCATGCTGAGTGCCTTCTCTGGAACTAGTAGCGATAGTGTCCTCGTTGATTTCCGCGCGTCCGTCGCGGACGCTGTCGCTCTGACGTCATCGGTTGGCGCGGTAGGCTTTCTCTTGTGCTTCCTACCGGCCCGGTGGCATCGATGTCGGAGTCTTCCGTTAAAAAACTCACCGATGATTCAGAGCCACTGTGACCTTCCTCCGGGGTAGATTTTCGTGTGGCCTGACGTTTTTGCTCTCTTGATCTATAATTGAAGCTCCTACCAGTGCCTGTGTTCTGTCGCCACCTATAGACCAACCCATGGCAATAATCCTGCTCATCCCTGATGAACTTAAGACGCTTCCGACTCTCCAATTGCTTCTTATAGTCGTTAACGGATTTTTCTACCTCCATCACCAATTTCTTGTACTCATCTAAAGGTATTTTCTTCACCATTTCTTCTTTCTGTTTGTTAATGGTTCCCTTGTATTTCTCTATTTCTTGTTGGGCATATTCTACTGTCCATGTAATTATATCGAAGGAGCATTTGTTTAAAATACTTTCAAACTTGTCAGTATACTCCTTACGGTCTACTTTATTTGCAGACCGTAAGGAGTATACTGACAAGTTTGAAAGTATTTTAAACAAATGCTCCTTCGATATAATTACATGGACAGTAGAATATGCCCAACAAGAAATAGAGAAATACAAGGGAACCATTAACAAACAGAAAGAAGAAATGGTGAAGAAAATACCTTTAGATGAGTACAAGAAATTGGTGATGGAGGTAGAAAAATCCGTTAACGACTATAAGAAGCAATTGGAGAGTCGGAAGCGTCTTAAGTTCATCAGGGATGAGCAGGATTATTGCCATGGGTTGGTCTATAGGTGGCGACAGAACACAGGCACTGGTAGGAGCTTCAATTATAGATCAAGAGAGCAAAAACGTCAGGCCACACGAAAATCTACCCCGGAGGAAGGTCACAGTGGCTCTGAATCATCGGTGAGTTTTTTAACGGAAGACTCCGACATCGATGCCACCGGGCCGGTAGGAAGCACAAGAGAAAGCCTACAGCGCCAACCGATGACGTCAGAGCGACAGCGTCCGCGACGGACGCGCGGAAATCAACGAGGACACTATCGCTACTAGTTCCAGAGAAGGCACTCAGCATGAATGTAAAAACGGAAGACGCTAATGGGTATAGACGCTCCTCACGAATGGATGGCACAAATGAATATGGGGTAAGAGATGCGAAAATATTTTCCAATAACATGCATGCAGTTTGTTCCTATGTGAGAGTGACTGACTCCAATGACCGGCTGGGCTGCCTTGACATAACTAGTGAGCATGGAGAAAAAATATCTTATCTAAGCTTATTAGATGCTCCAGGATATAACCAGACCTGTAACCCTATAGACCAAAATCCTGTAACAGAGATTATGGATGTATGCACGAAAGGTATAAATGATGGATCTCATTCTGCCTTGAGGGATATGGCTGTTACAAAGGGACTATCACCCAAACAGGGGATCTGCACAGAACTCTCATATGCAAATGTGGACTGTAACACTAATACCACTATTGTAACTAATGATTCACAGAATGGATATGAAATGTCTAATGTTGAAAAGGTTGATGCACAGGTTGATTCACATATTGTTTTTAAAGGTTTAAATAAATCATTACACGATATTACACACCAGAATTCACAGTATAACACACAGCACTTAGAAGAGAATTTAATTTTTAATTTGTCTAATTTGAAAATGACAAAAGAGCAAGAAACAGCTCTTAATAAAGGATTATCCTATTGCCTAGAGAATTATTGTGATGAATTTAAAATTCAACAAGATCTACAGAGGTTCTATAGGAAACTGAGGCTAAAGATTTATTTCTCTATGCAAAGGGATAACATAAATGACACCAACACAATTAATAAAATAAAGTTTAATGACATTAGGCACTTTGGTCTATCTAAAAAAAGCACTTTTTCACCAGCATCCACACATAGTGCAGCCACATATGTTAATCTTGTACAGAGGGAAGTGGACAACTTATTTAAAAGAGAGAAAAAAAGAAAATTGGTGCAAAGAAATAGGAAAAATAATAAAGAGGATATGTCAGCCGTTAGATCTCTGAGAGAGAATAAAAATATAATCATCAAAGAGGCCGATAAGGGCGGGGCCATTGTGATTTTAAACAAATCTGATTATATAGATGAGATCAATAGGCAACTAAAAGATACCCAAGTTTATGAAATACTGACTAGAGATCCCACCATACAGATTAATAAAGGGATAAATAACATCTTAACTCTGGCTACACAAAGAGATATTATAACAGACAAGTTTAAGGAGGCCTTATATGTAACAGATCCAATTAGGCCAGTAATATATGTACTACCAAAGGTACATAAATCCTTAAAAAATCCCCCAGGTCGCCCTATTGTGGCAGGGATGGGTTCAGTATTTTCTAATATCTCCATCTTCTTGGATAAAGTATTGCAGCCTTTAGTTAAGAACACTACATCTTACATTAGGGACACTAATGATTTTTTGGCTAAATTACAGGACTTAGGACATGTAGGTGATAAATGTATTTTGTTTTCATTAGATGTCTCAAGCCTTTACACATCTATCAAACATACAACAGGGATCTCATCTGTGGAACATATGCTTAGATCTAGTAAGAGTTATACTGAGGCAGATATCTGGTTTCTAATAGAACTTCTATCTATTATTCTTTATCAGAATTATTTTCTGTTCATGGATACATATTATCTGCAGAAACAGGGTACAGCAATGGGCTCCAACGTTGCCCCCTCATACGCCAACATTTTCATGAATAGCTTTGAGGAATACTTTGTGTACCCTCATGGCTTGTTCCAGCTCTATGGCGCCTCCTGGTGGAGGTACATTGATGACGTGTTTGGCGTGTGGGGGGGGTGACGTTGGTAGCCTATTGTCCTTTGTTGAAGATCTTAACAATTCTGTCAATGGATTAAAATTCACTTTAAATATGAGTGAAATTGGAATTGAGTTCCTAGACACCTATGTATACTTTAAGGATGGTTTCTTAAAAACAGATATCCATACAAAAGATACAGATAAGAACAACATATTGAAATATGGAAGTCACCATCCAGATAGTATCTTCAGGGCCATTCCAAAGAGCCAATTTTTAAGGGTTAAACGCATAGTGTCTGAGGAGAATAGATGCAAGCAAAGGTTGGAGGAGATGGCTGACAAATTTATCAATAGAGGGTATCCAATATCACTAATTAAGGAACAACTAGATGTAGTTAATAATAAAGAATTACCTAAGAGGTACAAAAGTAAAGAAACAGATCGTCTAGTGTTTGTAACACAGTTCAATGAATTTAGTCAGAAGATCAATGGTATTTTAAGAAAGCATTGGCACATCCTAAGGGACTGTAACCCTCAAGTGAATGAGTTTAAAGAAAATTTTATGACAGCATACAGAAGAAATAGAAGTATCAAAGATAGCCTTGTACATTCAGATATAGGCAGCAACAGATTGAACATACAGAAGACTATAGGCCCTAGGAGAGATGGATGTTATCCCTGTTTGAACTGCAGTAATTGCAGTTCAATGATTAAAGGCGAATATTTCTCTCACCCCACAAATGGTAGAAAATACAAAATTAATAAATATCTTACTTGCAGGTCATGTTACTGTATTTATTTGATCAAGTGTCCATGTGGTCTGATCTATTTGGGCGAGACCTGTAGAGAGGTAAGGGAGAGGATAACAGAACATAAGTCCAATATTAGATGTAAGAACAAAGAGGCTCCTGTATCCTCTCACTTCCTCTCTATGGGTCACAACATCAGCCAGCTCAGATTCCAAATAATTGAACAGATTGAGAGACCAAGGAGGGGGGGTAATAGAGAACATATACTAAAAACAAGAGAGATGTTTTGGATATACAAATTGGAAAGCTTAATACCTAAGGGTATGAACAAAGAATTCGATTGGAGTTTGTTTTACTAAATATTTGTTTTTCCTAAAACATCTCTATGAATATGTAAATCTTCCCTTTCTAATGGGCTGAGTATTATGATACCTGCATTTCTTTAATCTAAAATAATTTTCTAATAACCCCTTTTAATGGGCTGAGTAAAATTGAAGGGAAATTTTTTTAAAAAATTATCTTTACACATAAAAAGACTAAAGAGAAAAGTAAAAGATTATTTTCAAAATAGGCCTAAAGTGTTCAAATTGACAGTAATCCATATAATCCCTAGCAGCAATTTTTTTAAATCAACTCTAAAATGAAAGAGTCCAAATTAACATTTAAATAACAAGTAAACAGCAATGGCATATCTGCATATTGTGCGTAAGATTTCTTCTATTTTAATTTTGTACATATGATTTTATCTATTAACATTGTTTGATACTTAAACCTTTTCAATGTGACTATTCAGAATGCTTTTTACAATAGGAATATATATGTTAGATGGCCACAAGATGGCAGTGATACAATAATGAGTAGTCACATGACAACAGGTGAACAATTGACCAGGTGTAAAGTATTTAAATGATGAATCAGTGTATGTTCAGTATACATGACTAAGGACCTATAGCAGGTCTGAAACGTTGTATGTTTGTCAAAAGACCCCATATGAAGAAATAAAGGTTTTTTAACTATTGGTGGCTGGAACAAATCTTTTTTGCTACTTGAAGGTTTAGGGGCCCCGCACACTTTTCTGGCCTTACCGCAAAACAACTTACGTAAACTTTGTAAACCCTTTCTTCTATGGGACTTCCATAGTGCCGGTATTACAAGTCTGTCCTGGGAGGCCAAAAAGTGAGCGGTACACCCTCTACCTCCAAGATCTGTAACGGATTCTAAAGTCAGTAGTTATGAGTTTTACACTACAACGCCGTAGCATAAAACTCATAACTAAAGTGCTAAAAAGTACACTAACACCCATAAACTACCTATTAACCCATAAACCGAGGCCCTCCCGCATCGCAAACACTATAATAAAATTTTTAACCCCTAATCTGACGCTCCGGACATCGCCGACACTAGAATAAACATATTAACCCCTAAACCACTGCACTCCCGCCTCGCAAACACTAGTTAAATATTATTAACCCCTAACCTGCCGCCCCTAACATCGCCGCCACATACATTATACTTATTAACCCCTAATCTGCCGTCCCCAACGTCGCCGCCATTATATTAAATGTAAGTCTAACCCAAACCCTAACACCCTCTAACTTCAATTTAATTTAAATAAATCTAAAGAAAATTACTATAATTAACTAAATTATTCCTATTTAAAACTAAATACCTATAAAATAAACCCTAAGCTAGCTACAATATAACTAATAGTTACATTGTAGCTAGCTTAGGGTTTATTTTTATTTTACAGGCAAGTTTGTATTTATTTTAACTAGGTAGAATAGTTATTAAATAGTTATTAACTACTAAATACAAATTTACCTGTAAAATAAAAACCTATAGTTAAAATAAAACCTAAGTTACAATAACACCTAACACTACACTATAATTAAATACATTCCCTACATTAAATACAATTAAATAAATTAAATTAGCTAAATTACAAAAAAACCCCAGTAAATTACAGAAAATAAAAAACAAATTACAGATCTTTAAACTAATTACACCTAATCTAATAGCCCTATCAAAACAAAAAAAGCCCCCCCAAAATAATAAAAACCCTAGCCTAAAAAAAACTATCAATAGCCCTTAAAAGGGCCTTTTGCGGGGCAGTGCCCCATAGTAATCAGCTCTTTTACCTGTAAAAAAAAAAAATACAAACAACCCCCCAACAGTAAAACCCACCACCCACACAACCAACCCCCCAAATAAAATACTAACTAAAAAAAAACTAAGCTCCCCATTACCCTGAAAAGGGCATTTGGATGGGCATTGCCCTTAAAAGGACATTTAGCTCTTTTGCAGGCCCAAAGCCCTAACCTAAAAAATAAACGCACCCAATACACCCTTAAAAAATCCTAACACTAACCCCCAAAGATTCACTTACCGGGAGAAGTCTTCATCCAAGCGGCAAGATGTCTTCAACGAAGCCGGCAGAAGTGGTCCTCCAGACGGGCAAAAGTGGTCCTCCAGATGGGCAGACGTCTTCATCCAGACGGCATCTTCTATCTTCATCCTTCTGATGCGGAGCGGGTCCATCTTCAAGACATCCGACACGGCGCATCCTCTTCAAACGACGGCTTCTTCGTAATGAATATCTCTTTAAGTGACGTCATCCAAGCCAATCGGATTTCTTCTACCTTAATTCAGATTGACTGATAGAATTCTATAAGCCAATCGGAATTAGGGTAGAAAAAATCCTATTGGCTGATGCAATCAGCCAATAGGATTGAACTGGCATTCTATTGGCCGTTCCAATCAGCTAATAGAATGCAAGCTCAATCCTATTGGCTGATTGGATCAGCCAATAGGATTGAAGTTCAATCCTATTGGCTGATCCAATCAGCCAATAGGATTTTTTCTACCTTAATTCCGATTGGCTGATAGAATTCTATCAGCCAATCAGAATTAAGGTAGAATAAATCCTATTGGCTGATGCAATCAGCCAATAGGATTGAGCTGGCATTCTATTGGCTGTTCCAATTAGCCAATTGAATGCAAGCTCAATCCTATTGGCTGACTGGATCGTCAACTGAAGTGGATGCTCCGCGCCGGATGTCTTGAAGATGGACCTGCTCCGCACCGGAAGGATAAAGATAGAAGATGCCGTCTGGATGAAGACTTCTGCCCATCTGGAGGACAACTTCTGCCTGTCTGGAGGACCACTTCTGCCGGTTTCGTTGAAGACATGAATATTCGGGGATTAGTATTAGGATTTTTTTAAGGGTGTATTGGGTGGGTTTATTTTTTAAGTTAGGGCTTTGGGTCTGCAAAAGAGCTAAATGCCCTTTTAAGGGCAATGCCCATCCAAATGCCCTTTTCAGGGCAATGGGGAGCTTAGGTTTTTTTAGTTAGTATTTTATTTGGGGGGTTGGTTGTATGGGTGGTGGGTTTTACTTTTGGGGGGTTGTTTGTATTTTTCTTTTTACAGGTAAAAGAGCTGATTTCTTTGGGGCAATGCCCCGCAAAAGGCCCTTTTAAGGACTATTGATAGTTTAGTTTAGGCTCGGGTTTTGTTTTATTTGTGGGGTGTTTTTTTTTTATTTTGATAGGGCAATTTAGCTAATTTAATTTATTTAATTGTATTTAATTTAGTTAATTTATTTAATTGTAGTGTAGTGTTAGGTGTTATTGTAACTTAGGTTAGGTTTGATTTTACAGGTCAATTTGTATTTATTTTAGCTAAGTAGTTATTAAATAGTTAATAACTATTTAGTAACTATTCTACCTAGTTAAAATAAATACAAACTTGCCTGTAAAATAAAAATAAACCCTAAGCTAGATACAATGTAACTATTAGTTATATTGTAGCTATCTTAGGGTTTATTTTATAGGTAAGTATTTAGTTTTAAATAGGAATAATGTAGTTAATTATAGTAATTTTATTTAGATTTATTTAAATTATATTTAAGTTAGGGGGTGTTAGGGTTAGGGTTAGACTTAGGTTTAGCGGTTAATACATTTAATATAGTGGCAACGACGTTGGGGGCGGCAGATTAGGGGTTACTAAGTGTAGGTAGGTTGCAGCGACATTGGGGGCGGCAGATTAGGGGTTAATAAATATAACGTAGGTGGCGGAGATGTTAGGGGCAGCAGATTAGGGGTTAATAAGTATAATGTAGGTGGTGGCAGTGTCCAGAGCGGCATGTTACGGTGTTAGGTGTAAACATAAAATGTGTTTTCCTATAGGACTCAATGGGGCTGCGTTACTGAGTTTTACGCTGCTTTTTGGCAGGTGTTAGACTTTTTCTCAGCCGGCTCTCCCCATTGATGTCTATGGGGAAATCTTGCACAAGCACGTATAACCAGCTCACCGCTGACTTAAGCAGCGCTGGTATTGGAGTGCTGTATGGAGCACAATTTTGCTCTACGCTCACTTCTTGCCTTTTAACGCCGGGTTTGCAAAAACCCGTAATACCAGCGCTGCAGGTAAGTAAACGGTGAGAAAAAACTGCACGGTAGCACCACACAGCTCATAACGCAAGACTCGTAATCTGGCTGAATGGATTTCCAACTTTAGCAACATAATTTTATTAGCACTGTACTGCTTATGTTGCACCACCTAAATAACATATTTAAAACACTTGTAAGTCACTGTTTAAATATAGGTTTAGCCCCTCCTCTAAGTGTGCTGAAGCACTATTTTTGTCTTTCGATATGATTGGTGGTAAGCAGCCCCCTGACTAAAAAAAAAAACGGCTAGGGGCCCCATCCGATATGCAGCGTCGCCTGCAAAAGCCAGTGAAGCCGTTTTTTGTGCGGGTTTGGTATCCTATATACAGCGCCGCATATAAATGCGGCACGTATATTTCACCCGGTGGACGTAGTTTTTTCCCCCCATAGACTAACATATAAAACCCACGCAATTTGGTATCCAATATCCAGCGCAGGGCCTTACATGGCAAAAATGGAGAAAACTTACTCCATTTTCACCTCGCCATAAAATGCACCCGTAGCAGGCCTTGCGCTGAGTATGGGAGCACCGTAACTCCCTAAAATGCCTACAAAAAAAACCTAATGCATGCGCAATGTCTATCTACCTGTCAACCGCAATCCCCCACCGCAATACCTAATAAAGTGTATTAACCCCTAAACTGCCACTACTGGACCCCGCCGCCACCTACATTAAATGTATTACCCTCTAATCTGACCCCCTACACCGCCGCCACCTACATTAAATGTATTACCCTCTAATCTGACCCCCCTACACCGCCGCCACCTACATTAAATGTATTACCCTCTAATCTGACCCCCCTACACCGCCGCCACCTACATTAAATGTATTACCCTCTAATCTGACCCCCCTACAACGCCGCCACCTACATTAAATATATTACCCCCTAAACCTAAGTATAACCCTAACACCCCCTAACTTAATTATTTTTTAAATAAATATAAATAATATTAATATTATTAACTAAAGTATTCCTATTTAAAACTAAATACCTATAAAATAAACCCTAAAATAGCTACAATATAATTAATAATTACATTGTAGCTATTTTAGGATTTATATTTATTTTACAGGTAACTTTGTATTTATTTTAACTAGGTACAATATCTATTAAATAGTTAATAACTATTTAATAGCTACCTAGTTAAAATAATTACAAAATGACCTGTAAAGTAAAGCCTAACCTAAGTTACAAATACATCTGCCACTACACTATCAATAAATTAATTAAATAAATTAACTACAATTATCTAATATAAAATACAATTAAATAAACTAAACTATATTACAAAAACAAACAAACACTAAATTACAAAAAATAAAAAAAAAATTACAAGAAGTTTAATCTAATTACACCTAATCTAAGCCCCCTAATAAAATAGAAAAAAACCCCAAAATAATAAAATTTCCCTAACCTTAACTAAATTAGAAATAGCCCTTTAAGGGCCTTTTGCGGGGCATCGCCCCAAAGTAACCAGCTCTTTTACTAGCCTTTAAAAGTGCTTTTTGCGGGGCATTGCCCCAAAGTAATCCGTTCTTTTACCTGTAAAAAGAAAGCAATACAATACCCCCCCAACATTACAACCCACCACCCACACACCCCTACTCTAAAACCCACCGGATCCCCCCTTAAATAAACCTAACACTACCCCATTGAAGATCACCCTACCTTGAGCCGTCTTCACCCACCCGGGCCGAACTCTTCATCCGATCCGGGCACAAGTGGTCCTCCAGCCGGGCAGAAGTCTTCATCCGATCAGGCAGAAGAGGTCCTCCATCCAGCAGAAGTCTTCATCCAAGCGGCATCTTCTATCTTCATCCTTGCGGCGATGAGCGGCTCCATCTTGAAGACCTCCTGCGCGGAAAATCCTTGGCCGACGACTACCTGACGAATGACTGGTTCTTTAAATGACATCATCCAAGATGGCGTCCCTCGAATTCCGATTGGCTGATTGAACTTCAATTCGATTGGCTGATTGGATCAGCCAATAGAATGCAAGGTCAATTCTATTGGCTGATCCAATCAGCCAATCGGATTGAAGTTCAATCCGATTGGCTGATTAAATCAACCAATCAGATTTTTCCTAACTTAATTCCGATTGGCTTATAGAATCCTATCAGCCAATCGGAATTCGAGGGACGCCATCTTGGATGACATCATTTAAAAGACCAGTCATTCGTCGGGTCGTCGTCGGCAGAGGAGGATGTTTCGCGCCGGAGGTCTTCAAGATGGAACCGCTCATCGCTGCAAGGATGAAGATAGAACATGCCTCTTGGATGAAGACTTCTGCTGGATGGAGGACCTCTTCTGCCCCGATCGGATGAAGACATCTGCCCGGCTGGAGGACCACTTGTGCCCGGATCGGATGAAGAGTTCAGCCCGGCTGGGTGAAGACGGCTCAAGGTAGGGTGATCTTCAATGGGGTAGTGTTAGGTTTATTTAAGGGGGGATCCAGTGGGTTTTAGAGTAGGGGTGTGTGGGTGTTGGGTTGTAAATGTTGGGAGGGGGGTATTGTATTGCTTTTTTTTACAGGTAAAAGAGCTGATTACTTTGGGGCAATGCCCCGCAAAAAGCCCTTTTAAGGGCTGGTAAAAGAGCTGGTTACTTTGGGGCAATGCCCCGCAAAAGGCCCTTTTAAGGGCTATTTGTAATTTAGTTTAGGGTAGGGAAATTTTATTATTTTGGGGGGCTTTTCTATTTTATTAGGGGGCTTAGATTAGGTGTAATTAGATTAAACTTCTTGTAATATTTTTTTATTTTTGGTAATTTAGTGTTTGTTTTTGTAATATAGTTTAGTTTATTTAATTGTATTTTATATTAGATAATTGTAGTTAATTTATTTAATTAATTTATTGATAGTGTAGTGTTATTTGTATTTGTAACTTAGGTTAGGATTTATTTTACAGGTAATTTTGTAATTATTTTAACTAGGTAGCTATTAAATAGTTATTAACTATTTAATAGCTATTGTAGCTAGTTAAAATAAATACAAAGTTACCTGTAAAATAAATATAAATCCTAAAATAGCTACAATGTAATTATTAATTATATTGTAGCTATTTTAGGGTTTATTTTATAGGTAAGTATTTAGTTTTAAATAGGAATACTTTAGTTAATAATATTAATATTATTTATATTTATTTAAATAATAATTAAGTTAGGGGGTGTTAGGGTTAGACTTAGGTTTAGGAGGTAATATATTTAATGTAGGTGGTGGCAGTGTAGGGGGGGTCAGATTAGGGGTTAATATATTTAATGTAGGTGGCGGCGTTGTAGGGGGGTCAGATTAGAGGGTAATACATTTAATGTAGGTAGCAGCGGGGTCCGGGAGCGGCGGTTTAGGGGTTAAACACTTTATTTAGTGGCGGGGGGGGTCCGGGAGCGGCAGTTTAGGGGTTAATAATTAGGCTTATTGTGTTGTGGGGGTTGTCGGTCTAGGGGTTAATACATTTATTATTAGGAGTGAGAGGGGGGATTGCGGAAATAGGGGTATACGTGTCGGGCTATTTTTGGGAGGCGTGTTAGACAGTTACGGGAGATTTTATACTTTTCTAAGTTTTTGTAGGAGCAGGCAGTTTCTAAAGTGCCGTAAGTCACTGGCGACTCCAGAAATTTGTACTTACGCTTATTTCTGGACATCGCTAGTTTGTCCGACTTACAGCACTTTAGCAACTGCCGGCGGGGTATATTGGATACCCCGATGTGCGAGGTGAAACTACGGGCGGCGCGGGTTCCCTCGCTTGCGCCGAAAACTACGCCATATATCGGATCGCGCCCTAGGAGTGTCTGACTGAGTAAATTAAAGGATATTAAATACTAAATGCATTTCAGACACCTTTGTTTAATGATGGGTGCCACCATTTTAGAACCTAGATTACACTGCAGGTTTCTGAAGGATAGTTACTGCACATGTGCAAACACATCAGCACTGCAATGTAGTGACAGCTAGATTTCAACATGGTGGCTTCCATGACAAGTCCAGTGGGAACGCATATGAATGGAGTTCCTGCACTATTATTGCAGGAGGAACTAAGCTCCCTATGACTAGTAAAAAAAACTTTGCAATATGCTTTCTTTATCACTTTGCCCCAATGTTGCTGTTATTTAAGCTTTAAAAATGGTTGGGTTTTTAAGTTCTGAGAATTGGAACTGCTCCCTGTAGGCTTTACATGCATATATTTGTCATATATCTGTCCGTATTTGGCTTTAGCAGAGATGATTAGACAAGGAACGGCAAATCAATCAAGCTAACAAAACTGGCTAGCAGTGAAATATCTGGACTGACTTCTCTTAAAGGAACAGTCTAGTCAAAATGAAACTTATGATTCAGATAGGGCATTCAATTTTAAATAACTGTCCAATTTACTTTTATCATCAAATTTGCTTTGTTTTCTTGGTATTCTTAGTTGAAAGTTAAACCTAGGGAGGCTCATATGCTAATTTCTAAATTTAGAGGGTGTTAGTTCATGTGTGCCATATAGATAAAATTGTGCTCATGCCGTGGAGTTACCTACGAGTCAGCACGGATTGGCTAAAATGCAAGTCTGTCAAAAGAACTGAGATAAGGGGCAGTCTGCAGAGGCTTAGATACAAGGTAATCACAGAGGTAAGAAGACAATTAATATAACCAAGTTCGTTATGCAAAACTGGGGAATGGGTAATAAAGGAAATATTTATCTTTCTAAAAAATAAAAATTCAGGAGTAGACTGTCCCTTTAATAAAGTTTTTGGTGGATTTTGTCCAAAGAAAAAAAACAATTCCAGTAAAGAAACAAGTGTTGCGGTACAACTATACTGCTGAAAAATTAGCCATTGCGCTGAATGGACAGGTCTCCCGTATTACAAGTCACAGTGGTACGACAATACCGAAAGCATTTTAGCCTTAACTTTTCATAGCACCTGTATTACCTGTATTATCCGGTTAAAATGCTTGCGTTATGGCCTATACCTACACGATTCATTCTGTGATCAAAGACCAGTAGTTATGAATTTTGCAAAACAAAAATGTTTCACAAAACTCATAACTAAAATGTTACAAGGTACACTAACACCCATAAACTACCTATTAACCCATAAACCAGCATTCTCCCGCTTTGCAAATACTATATGAAACTTATTGACCCCTGTTCAAATCAGTCAATAGGATTTCAGTAGCTCTCATCCGAATGGCTAATTTGAATTTTTCAGCCAATAGGAATAGAAGGTACCCCAAATATATAGCGGGTACATTGCATTCAATCTTCAGTGTGCGGCTTTGATCGCATTAAGAGGATCCTCCACCTTGGACGTCCACACCACTGGAGAAGAAGGACGGTCCCACACTGGATCAAGAGTTAGCCGCTTGGAAGAAGACCTTCACCGCCGGATTTCAGGAACTGTGAGTCCCTATCTCGAGTGTGTTTTTTTTGTTTTGTTTTTTGGGTGTTTTTGGTTTTTTAGATTAAGGGCTTTTTTATTTTTATGGGCTGCAAAAGAGCTGATTGCCCTTTTAGGGGCAATGCCCATACAAATGACACTTAAGGGGCAATGGGTAGCTTAGTTTTTTTTTTTTTTTTATAATTTCGTTTTATTATTTTTTGTAATCTTAGTGTTTTTTTATTTTTCATAATTTTCTTTTCTTTTCTTAAAATAGTAATGTTAGGTTAATTTATAGTTTAATCTTAGTTTTTTTTTATTTCACAGGTTAGGTTTTATTTATTTAAAGATAGTTTAATTTATTTTATTAGTAGCGATTTGTCTAGCGGTTTAGGGGTTAATAGGTTTATTTAGTGTCAGCGGTTGAGGGGTTAATAACTTTAATTAGTGTCAGCGATGTCGGGGCGGCAGATGAGTTTAGACTAGGGGTTTATGTTAGGCTATTAGCTTTATATATAACTTTATTTTGCCCATAGACATTGATGGGGAATGCGTTACATTGATCCCCATTCCGCGATCACAGGTGTTAGTTTTTTCTAACACTTTCTCTCCATTGATGTCTATGGGGGAAAACGTGCACAAGCACGTAAAGTCAGGCCTTGGTTTTTGTGTGGTATGGAGCTTATCGCACCATATCACACAACAAAATAAGTTTGTTTTTTTTTAACTTGTAATGGCAGCGCTACGGAAAGTGTGATACCGCTATTTTTTTGGTGTTATTTACGCACTGGGTATAGCGCACAACTTGTAATCTCGGTAAAAGTGTTAATGTATTTAAAAAACACACACTCTCACCTAATATGTTAATTTATTGCAAGGCTACAGAAAAATATTGTAATACAAAGTTTTTTACTTTCCCTTTAAACAAGATGCAAACCTTTCACAAACAGTTTTTTTTTCAGTCATAGCCAGATATATCCAGTTTTACATTATTTTATGCCCTGACACACAGTTGTTTCAATGACCATTAAGGTAAGTGTGGTCTATGATGTCATAATTGTCAGTAGTATAAACATTGCTGGATCAGCCATTCCACTGGTCTATGATGTCATAATTGTCAGTAGTATAAACATTGCTGGATCACCCATTTCACTGGTCTTTTGACTCTAAGCTTAGATTGGGGATCAAAGCTAGGTTAATGATTGCAGAAATGCTGATAATAGGTATAATTTTCTGTTTCCTTTACTTCCTCTCATTCCTCCTTTACTTCCTCTTATTCCTCCCCATCATTTCTCCCCCACAAACCTCCCTCTTACCCCTCTCCCCTGTTCCCCACTGTCCTCCTTTCTTTTCATCTTTCCACTCTTCCTTTGATTTCTTCTCCCCCTCTATTCTCTCCACCTCAATTCTTTCTCCATCATTTTTCTCTACCTCTTTTTTCTGTCCCTCTGTACTCTCTCCTTCTTTTATCTCACTCTCTATTCTCTCACCCTCTTTTCTCTCTCCCTCTTTCTTCTGTCCCTCTGTAATCTCTCCTTCTTTTATCTCAGTTTCTATTCTCTCACCCTCTTTTCTCTCTCCCTCTTTCTTTTGTCCCTCTATTCTCTCTCCTTCTTTTCTCTCGCTATCTATTCTCTCGTCCTCTATTCTTTCCCCCTCTATTCTTTCTCCATCTTTTCTATGTCCCTCTGTTCTTTCTCCATCTATTCTTTCATCTTCTATTCTCTCTCCCTCTTTTCTATCTCCAGATTTTTTATCTCCAGAATTTTTATCTCCCTCCTTCCTCTCTCTAGAGCATCATGGTCTACTTTATGCCATTGCCTTCTCTCTTCTCCTCCTCTTTCTTCTTCTTTATGTCTACTTCCCCCTCTTCCCTGCCTAATGTGAAGTCTGCTTCACTTGATTCCTAAAAAAAAAAAAAAAAAAAAAGGGATAGATGTATATATAAAAATCTCCTTTAGGGGGCGCTCTCTAAAAAGTAATATAAAAAAAAATGATAAAACCAAACAAAACAAAAAAATAATAATATTCAACCAAAACAAAGAAAGTGATACATTAGTCCATAAATAATCCTGGTGAAAAGGCAGCTCTCTGTCAAAGGATGGTCAGGATCCTGTTAGTGTAGGTAATCTAAAAAAGGAAAACACAGAGGCGCCCCTCTTCCTCATCCCTCCCCTTTCTTCCCTCTCCTTCCCTTGATTCCTATTATTTCTCCTTCCCCCCTTCCCTTCCCTTTTTCTCCTTCACTGTTTCCTCTTCCTTACCTCTCCCCTTCATTAACTTTCCCTCCCTTTTATGCCAATGTCTCCTTCCCTTGATTCATATTATTTCTCCTTCCCTCTTTCCCTTCCCTCTCCTTCCCTTTTTACCTTTTACTCATCCCTCCCCTTTCTTCCCTCTCCCCTTCCCCTATATATATATATATATATATATATATATATATATATATATATATACACACACACACACATTCACACTATAACACACCCAAAAATGTTCTTCCCTTTAAATAATGGTGTGGTAACCCTGAATGCCTTCCTGCTGCTTAATGCAAGATCAGCTTTTAAGCTGGCCTAACAGATCAACCAGGGCAAAGTAACTCTGTGAGTGTCTTGCTTCTTGTAAAAGTAGGCACATGGAATTCAAGGCGTAGTAACTATGAATGTTTTGCTGCTGTTAACCAGTCATTACAGATGACACAGGGCATAGTAACCGGCTGCAGTTGAACACAAGATCAGCCATTGCAACAAAAGCTTCAAGAGACAAAAGACAAAGTAACTCTGAATGTGTTGGTGTAGATGACAGTAAGATTGGCCATTAACTCAATACAGAAGACACAGACACAGTAACCTGAAATGTCTTTCTGCTGTTGAATACAAGATCAGCCATTCTAGCCGAGGCTGCAGGGGCAAGGAATTCATGGTGTGGTGACACTGAATGTCTTGCTGCTGTTAACCAGTCATTACAGATGACACAAGGCATAGAAAACTGCTGCAGCTGAACACAAGATCAGTCATTCCAACAAAAGCTTCAAGAGCTTCAAGAGACACAAGACAAAGTAACTCTGAATGTGTTGGTGTTGATGATAGTAAGATTGGCCATTAAGACACCGCAAAAGACACAGACAAAGTAACCTGAATTGTCTCACTGATATTGAACACAAGATCAGCAATTCCAGCTGAAGCTGCAGGGCCATAGCAAACCGTAAAAGTCTTGCTGCTCTTAACCAGTCATTACAGATGACACAGGGCATAGTAACGTGCTGCAGTTGAACACAAGATCAGTCATTCCAAAAGAAGCTACAAAAGACACAAGACAAAGTAACTCTAAATGTGTTGGTGTAGGTGACAGTAAGATTGGACATTAAGCAACTACAGAAGACACAGACACAGTAACCTGAATTGTTTCACTGCTGTTGAACACAAGATCAGCCATTCCAGCCAAAGTTGCAGGGGCATGGATTTCATGGTGTGGTGACACTGAATGTCTTGCTGCTGTTAACCAATCATTACAGATGACACAGAGCTAGTAACCTGCTGCAGTTGAACACAAGATCAGTCATTCCAACAAAAGCTTCAAGAGACAAAAGACAAAGTAACTCTGAATGTGTTGGTGTAGATGACAGTAAAATTGGACATTAACTTAATACAGAAGAAACAGACACAGTAACCTGATATGTCTCACTGCTGATGAAGACAAGATCAGCCATTCTAGCCAAAGCTGCAGGGGCATGGAATTCATGGTGTGGTAATGCTGAATGTCTTGCTGTTGTTAACCAGTCATTACAGATGACAAAAGGCATAGAAACCTGCTGCAGCTGAACACAAGATCAGTCATTCCAACAAAAGCTTCAAGAGCTTCAAGAGACACAAGACAAAGTAACTCTGAATGTGTTGGTGCTGATGATAGTTAGATTGGCCATTAAAACACTGCAAAAGACACAGACAAGGTAACCTGAATTGTTTCACTGCTGTTGAACACAAAATCAGCCATTCCAGCTAAAGCGGCAGGGCCATAGTAACCCTGAATATCTTTCTGCTGTTAACCAGTCATTACAGATGACACAGGGCATAGTAACTTGCACCATTTGAACACAAGACCAGTCATTCCAACAGAAGCTACAAGAGACACAAGACAAAGTAACTCTGAATGTGTTGGTTCAGATGACAGTAAGATTGGCCATTAAGTCACTACAGAAGACACAGACAAGGTAACCTGAATTGTCTCACTGCTATTGAACACAAAATCAGTCTTTCCAGCCGAAGCTACAACAGACACAAGACAAAGTAACTCTGAATGTGCAGAGACTGCAGCCGGGGGCAGAGGGTATCTGTCTTCATATGGTAAGGGAGCACTGATTGTGCTCCCTTTACCATGTGAAGCCAGATCGCCGATACAGACAGCAAGAGACAGACAGTATCACTGTCTGTATCTGCTGCGGTGGTGCCATAAAGGAGGGGGATGGGTAGGTGGCCAACAGTTCTGGAGGGTGAGAGAGGGAGGAAGGGGAGGGTTTCTTATGCTAAAGAGAAAGTCTAAATGGAGTGATAGCAAAAATGCTAAAATTCTATGGTATTTTTGGCAAGTTTTTCTCTGAAATTCCTGGTAGCAAAAGGTTTTAAGAAACTACAGAAGACACTACCCCATATGGTAAACCGCAGTGTCTTACTGCTGATGAACGTGAGATCAGCCATTCCAGCTGAAGCTGCAGGGGCATGGAATTCATGATGTGGTAACCCTGAATGTTTTGTTTCTATCAACCTGCCATTACAGAGGACACATGGCATAGTAACCTGCTGCTGTTAAACACAAGATCAGTAATTTCGGACAAAGCTGCAGAACTAAGAGGACATTGTAACCCTGAATGTATAGTAATAAAATCAATAAATGCATAAATGATAAAAAAAAAAAAATATCTGTTTTATTTATTTTAGTAAATTTAAATATGGCTACAGGCTAAACACATTTTATTTTATTTTGAAAAGTTTCAAATTGTTAGAGGGTAACTGGCTAAAAACAACATCTAGGCTGTGTGCCGAAGATCTCAGCTTTATAATAAAATGTGGTAGTTTGTTAATCTAATAAAAGATCACACAGGTGTATAGAAGTTTGCCAATCTAATACAGGATCACACAGTTGTATAGATGTTTGCTAATCTAATACAGGATCACACAGGTGTATAGATGTTTGCTAATCTAATACAGGATCATACAGGTGTATAGATGTTTGTTAATCTAATACAGGATCACACAGGTGTATGGATGTTTGTTAATCTAATACAGGATCACACAGGTGTATGGATGTTTGTTAATCTAATACAGTATCACACAGGTGTACAGATGTTTGCTAATCTAATACAGGATCACAGAGGTGTACAGATGTTTGCTAATCTAATACAGGATCACACAGGTGTATAGATGTTTGTTAATCTAATACAGGATCACACAGGTGTATGGATGTTTGCTAATCTAATACAGGATCACACAGGTGTATGGATGTGTGCTAATCTAATACAGAATCATACAGGTGTATAAATGTTTGCTAATAAAATACAGGCTCATACAGGTGTATGGATGTTTGTTAATCTAATACAGGATCACACAGGTGTATAGATGTTTGCTAATCTAATACAGGATAACACAGGTGTATAGATGTTTGCTAATCTAATACAGGAACACACAGGTGTATAGATGTTTGCTAATCTAATACAGGATCATACAGGTGTTTAGATGTGTGCTAATCTAATACAGGATCACACAGGTGTATAGATGTTTGCTAATCTAATAAAGGATCGCACAGGTGTATAGATGTTTGCTAATCTCATAAAGGATCACACAGGTGTATAGATGTTTGCTAATCTAATACAGTATCACATGGGTGTATAGATGTGCGCTAATATAATACAGAATCACACAGGTGTATAAATGTTTGCTAATAAAATACAAAAAATACAGGATCATACAGGTGTATGGATGTTTGTTAATCTAATACAGGGTCACACAGGTGTATGGGTGTGTGCTAATCTAATACAGGGTCACACAGGTGTATGGATGTTTGCTAATATAATACAGGGTCACTCAGGTGTGTAGAAGTGTGAAAATCTAATACAAGTTCACACAGGTGCATAGATGTGTGCTAATCTAATACAGGATCACACAGGTGTATAGATGTTTGCTAATCTAATACAGGATCACACAGGTGTATAGATGTTTTCTAATCTAATACAGGATCACACAGGTGTTTGGATGTGTGCTAATCTAATACAGGATCACACAGGTGTATGGATGTTTGCTAATCTAATACAGGATCACACAGGTATAAAAATGTGTGCTAATCTAATACAGGATCACACAGGTGAATAGATGTTTGCTAATCTAATACAGGATCACACAGGTGTATAGATGTTTGCTAATCTAATACAGGAACACACAGGTGTATAGATGTTTGCTAATCTAATACAGGATCATACAGGTGTTTAGATGTGTGCTAATCTAATACAGGATCACACAGGTGTATAGATGTTTGCTAATCTAATAAAGGATCGCACAGGTGTATAGATGTTTGCTAATATCATAAAGGATCACACAGGTGTATAGATGTTTGCTAATCTAATACAGTATCACACGGGTGTATGGATGTGCGCTAATATAATACAGAATCACACAGGTGTATAAATGTTTGCTAATAAAATACAAAAAATACAGGATCATACAGGTGTATGGATGTTTGTTAATCTAATACAGGGTCACACAGGTGTATGGGTGTGTGCTAATCTAATACAGGGTCACACAGGTGTATGGATGTTTGCTAATATAATACAGGGTCACTCAGGTGTGTAGAAGTGTGCAAATCTAATACAGGTTCACACAGGTGTATAGATGTGTGCTAATCTAATACAGGATCACACAGGTGTATAGATGTGTGCTAATCAAATACAGGATCACACAGATGTATTGATGTGTGCTAATTTAATACCTGATCACACAGGTATATAGATGTGTGCTAATCTAATACAGGATCACACAGGTGTATAGATGTTTGCTAATCTAATACAGGATCACACAGGTGTATAGATGTTTTCTAATCTAATACAGGATCACACAGTTGTATGGATGTGTGCTAATCTAATACAGGATCACACAGGTGTATAGATGTTTGCTAATCTAATACAGGATCACACAGGTGTATGGATGTTTGCTTATCTAATACAGGATCACACAGGCATAAAAATGTGTGCTAATCTAATACAGGATCACACAGGTGCATAGATGTTTGCTAACCTAATACAGGATCCCACAGGTGTATAGATGTTTGCTAATCGAATACAGGATCACACAGGTGTATGGATGTTTGCTAATCTAATACAGGATCACACAGTTTTATGGATCTTTGCTAATCTAATACAGGATCACACAGGTGTATGGATGTTTGCTAATCTAATACAGGATCACACAGGTGTATGGATGTTTCCTAATCTAATACAGGATCACACAGGTGTATAGATGTGTGCTAATCTAATACAGGATCACACAGGTTTATGGGTGTGTGCTAATCTAATACAGGATCACACAGGTATATAGATGTGTGCTAATCTAATACAGGGTCACACAGGTGTATAGATGTGTGCTAATGTAATACAGGATCACACAGGTGTATGGGTGTTTGCTAATCTAAAACAGGATCATACAGATGTATAGATGTTTGCTAATCTAATACAGGATCACACAGGTGTATGGATGTTCGCTAATCTAATACAGGATCACACAGGTGTATGGATGTTTCCTAATCTAATACAGGATCACACAGGTATATAGATGTGTGCTAATCTAATACAGGATCACACAGGTGTATAGATGTTTGCTAATCTAATACAGGATCACACAGGTGTATAGATGTGTGCTAATCTAATACTGGATCACACAGGTGTATAGATGTTTGCTAATCTAATACAGGATCACACAGGTGTATGGATGTTTGCTAATCTAATACAGGATCACACAGGTGTATAGATGTTTGCTAATCTAATACAGGATCACACAGATGTATGGATGTGTGCTAATCTAATACAGGATCACACAGGTGTATGGGTGTGTGCTAATCTAATACAGGGTCAAAACAACAAAAGGTATTCCAGCCTCCAAAAGATTTAAAAATAATCTTTATTTTCTTAAATGGGGTCCTCAGAAAAGAACATGACGTTTCAAGCCTGCTATAGGCTCTTAATCATGTATGGTTAAGAGTCTATAGCAGGCTTGAAACTTCATAAGTTCTTTTCTGAGGACCCCATGTAAGAAAATAAAGGTTCTTTTTAAATCTTTTGGAGGCTGGAATACCTTTTGTTGTTTGGACTGTATCTTTGGACTTGGCAGGTCCTATATTCCATGCCCCATAAGCCTAAGTATTAGTGTGCTGTTTTACAAATCTTTTTTTGTATAGAAAGTGGCTAATCTAATACAGGATCACACAGGTGTATAGATGTGTGCTAATCTAATACAGGATCACAAAGGTGTATATATGTGTTCTAATTTAATACATGATCACACAGGTATATAGATGTGTGCTAATATAATATAGAATCACACAGGTGTATAGATGTGTGCTAATCTAATACAGAATCACACAGGTGTATTAGTGTATGCTAATCTAATACAGGATCACACAGGTGTATAGATGTGTGCTAATCTAATACAGGATCTATTCTGACTCAGATAGTTGTAATAATGATCTATCCCTTGCTGAGACCTCTATGCCTGGCCTGTAGAAGATACAATCACTGCAGACAATCCTTGTCAGATAGCTGAACTCACCAATACCTTGTTCATCCACAAAGTTGCTTTATTCTGAATATCAGGTTACAGCAGATAATAAAATACAGCAGATAATTGAATGGTTAAAGTATTTAAGCAGTCAAAAGATGATACTGATCGTAGCTTGCAATGTATTAACATGAGTGCTTGTTACATGAGGCCTGTTAGCTGCAGCCATGACACAGGAAAACATCATAAAACTACAAGGGCGGAGCAATACACAAAAAGGAAATGCATAATAAGGTCAGAGGTAAGATATTCTAGAAAACAGGAGCATTACCAAAAAGGGCCAGTAGATGGCAGTACAGAACAAACACAGGGAAGCCTTGAGAACAATGGCATAAAAATATATGATTTCTTAACTATAACAACATGAACATAACAGAGGCTATGTAATATTCTATGCCTCATTGAGGCAGCACACTCCCCGTCTGGCATAATAAATGTCACTATTTAAATCATAATGGAAGTTATGCATAACAATGTAATTTGCAGAGACATCTTGAAGACCTGAAAGATATAAGGAGAACATACATATAATGCAAGAACAACTATAATATAAACTTCAAGTTGTGTCAATTAAAGTTCGAGATACTTCCTTCTTGAAGTCACAGGAAGAAACCAACAGCATACATAAGTAAGTTCAGTCACCAAAGGGCAAGGGCAAGATAAGTTCCGTGATCAGTCTGATGAAAGTTTTTTTAGTCCCTTGTCTTGCAACTTTCACCTCCACCTTACGCACCTTTCCATCATCACTAGGAATGCTCTTTACAATCAGTCCCATGGGCCATTCGATTCTTTCAGCTTGCTGGTCTTTGAGGAGAACGAGATCTCCAACCTTGATGTTAGGGTTCAGACGTTGCCATTTCCTGCGTCCTTGCAGAGTAGAGAGATACTCCATCTTCCAACGATTCCAGAAGCAGTTGGCAAGATGTTGTACTCGCTTCCACTGATTGTAGCACAGATTTCCTGTTTTAAAGTCTCCAGGTGGAACAGGAACAGACCCAAGCTTCTGGGTAAGGAGAGTAGCTGGAGAGAGGAGAGTTGGGGCCTCTGGATCTACAGAAACTGGAACAAGTGGTCTTGAATAGTGATGTCGCAAACTTAAAAATTTCGGGTCGCGAACGGCGGACTCGAACTTCCGGTTTTGTTCGCGAACCGTGCGAACCTCCATTGACTTCAATAGGCAGGCGAACTTTAAAACCCACAAGGACTCTTTCTGGCCACAATAGTGATGAAAAAGATGTTTCAAGGGTACTAACACCTGGACTGTGGCATGCTGGAGGGGGATCCATGTCAAAAGATGCAATATCCATTTGATAGATACGAATGTTATCGATCCAAAGATGCAATATACATTTGATAGATACGAATTACATCGATCAAAAGATGCAATATACATTTTATAGATACGAATTACATCGATCAATAGATGCAATATACATTTGATAGATACGATTGATAGTTAGATAGATTTGATAGATAAATAGATAGATTTGAAAGATATATAATTTCCCTGACAGAGTATAACTATAAGACATGCGGTCTGGGACCTGTGGTGTGTTAAGTACTACTATTCTTAGCAGTTTACTACTACCTGTTACTCCCCCTATCGGGGGAGGTCTATATGGCCTGCATTTTTGGAACAGGGAGATGGAAGAAGATGATTGGTCTGTCCTCCTACTTCAAATTTGTCAAAAACACAAGTGGCTGTCTCGAAACAGTCCGGACAGAAGATAGATAGATAGATAGATAGATAGATAGGATAGATAGCTATACATAGATTGATAGTTAGATAGAATCGATAGAAGATAAATAGATAGATTTGTTCGATATATAATTACCCTGACAAAGTATAATAATTAAACATGCGGTCTGGGACCCATGGTAACTAGGTTGTGTTAAGTAGTACTGTTCTTAGCAGTTTAATCCCTCTTACTACCCCTATCGGGGGAGGTCTATATGGCCTGCATGATTACCCTGACAAAGTATAACAACAAAACATGCGGTCTGGGACCCATGGTAACTAGGTTGTGTTAAGTAGTACTATTCTTAGCACTTTAATCCCTGTTACTCCCCCTATCGGGGGAGGTCTATATGGGGTGCATGATTACCTTGACAAAGTATAATAACAAGACACGCGGTCTGGGACCCAGGATAACTAGGTTGTGTTAAGTAGTACTGTTCTTAGCAGTTTAATCCCTCTTACTCCCCCTATCGGGGGAGGTCTATATGGCCTGCATGATTACCCTGACAAAGTATAACAACAATTAACAGAGGAGAGACAGAAAAGACAGGGGCTTAAATAGCACTCATCCTTACTAGATAATGTGAAAATAGATATAAAAAATTATATACTTTAATATTAAATGTTAAAATAGGGTAGAACACCCCTGAAAAAAATCCTAAACCCACTACCAAAGAAACAAAGAGCAAAAACTAACACCAAACCAACAGTCACTTTTCTGTTTCCTGGCCGATAGCAGGAAACGTCGGCATCAGGTGGCTGAAGTGACTGTACAGTATTGGGGTAAAGTAATTAAAACAAACGCGTTTCGGCTAATATATAGCCTTTATCAATGCTATACTTTACAGTGTCAAATTGTTTAAGCCGAAGCTCAAGCGTGTATGGCCTTTTATACCGGTCTATAGCGTTACAGACAGCCAATTCAGAGTGTCTAGAGAGAAACGCCTACACACTATCCAATCGTAGTGTGAGGCTCGAAACGCCCTCCGTTATGACTGATATGAGTGGCTAAGGAGTGTAACTTCCGCCATAACCTACACGCTCATTGGGTGACTCAAAAGAGCTAGCACAGATGCTCGATTGTATGGTACCAATATTAAAATCATAACGTCAGCTCAGGGTAACATGATTTATACATCAAAACACGATCGATGGTCTGCAAAACATCACCATGCGACACAGCAACATCCCACCAGCAAATCCACCACGATCGTGTCAAGCACAATAATACCCTGATGTGAACGTCTTAAAAACACTAAGGCCTAGATTTGGAGTTCGGCGGTAGCCGTCAAAACCAGCGTTAGAGGCTCCTAACGCTGGTTTTGGGCGCCCGCTGGTATTTGGAGTCAGTGATTAAAGGGTCTAACGCTCGCTTTTCAGCCGCGACTTTTCTATACCGCAGATCCCCCTACGCCATTTGCGTAGCCTATCTTTTCAATGGGATCTTTCTAACGCTGGTATTTAGAGTCGTTTCTGAAGTGAGCGTTAGAGCTCTAACGACAAGATTCCAGCCGCCTGAAAATAGCAGGAGTTAAGAGCTTTCTGGCTAACGCCGGTTCATAAAGCTCTTAACTACTGTACCCTAAAGTACACTAACACCCATAAACTACCTATGTACCCCTAAACCGAGCTCCCCCCACATCGCCGCCACTCGATTTAAATTTTTAACCCCTAATCTGCCGACCGCCACCTACGTTATACTTATGTACCCCTAATCTGCTGCCCCTAACCCCGCCGACCCCTATATTATATTTCTTAACCCCTAACTTGCCCCCCACAACGTCGCCGCCAGCTACTTAAAATAATTAACCCCTAATCTTCCGACCGCAAATCGCCGCCACCTACGTTATCCCTATGTACCCCTAATCTGCTGCCCCTAACATCGCCGACCCCTATATTATATTTATTAACCCCTAATCTGCCCCCCTCAACGTCGCCGACACCTGCCTACACTTATTAACCCCTAATCTGCCAAGCGGACATGAGCGCTACTATAATAAATGTATTAACCCCTAATCCGCCTCACTAACCCTATCATAAATAGTATTAACCCCTAATCTGCCCTCCCTAACATCGCCGACACCTAACTTCAATTATTAACCCCTAATCTGCCGACCGGAGCTCACCGCTATTCTAATAAATGTATTAACCCCTAAAGCTAAGTCTAACCCTAACACTAACACCCCCCTAACTTAAATATAATTTTTATCTAACGAAATAAATTAACTCTTATTAAATAACTTATTCCTATTTAAAGCTAAATACTTACCTGTAAAATAAATCCTAATATAGCTACAATATAAATTATAATTATATTATAGCTATTTTAGGATTAATATTTATTTTACAGGTAACTTTGTATTTATTTTAACCAGGTACAATAGCTATTAAATAGTTAAGAACTATTTAATAGCTAAAATAGTTAAAATAATAACAAATTTACCTGTAAAATAAATCCTAACCTAAGTTATAATTAAACCTAACACTACCCTATCAATAAAATAATTAAATAAACTATCTACAATTACCTACAATTAACCTAACACTACACTATCAATAAATTAATTAAACACAATTCCTACAATTAAATAAACTAGCTAAAGTACAAAAAATAAAAAAGAACTAAGTTACAGAAAATAAAAAAATATTTACAAACATAAGAAAAATATTACAACAATTTTAAACTAATTACACCTACTCTAAGCCCCCTAATAAAATAACAAAGCCCCCCAAAATAAAAAATTCCCTACCCTATTCTAAATTAAAAAAGTTACAAGCTCTTTTACCTTACCAGCCCTGAACAGGGCCCTTTGCGGGGCATGCCCCAAGAATTTCAGCTCTTTTGCCTGTAAAAAAAAACATACAACATACAACGCAGTCATAAGTGGGTAACTGGCACCTTTTGACTAATGATAATACACTCCATGAATATGTGGGTGATTACCCACTTATGACTGCGAGAAGGCCTAATAACTTAAAAGACATTCTTGTCAAGAGTGAATTTAATAAAGTCCCTACAGGCAATTGGCTAGAACAAGCTGCCCATAAAGTGGTTGGAAGTTCACCTTGTAGCCACTGTGTATGTTGCCAGTTTATGTGTAGAACCAAGACATTCTGTACTAATACAGGGATTACGTATAAGATCAATTCCTTTATCAATTGCTCTACTAAAGGAGTAATATATCTTCTCTTTTGTTCGTGTAAAAAGTTTTATGTAGGAAAAACTTTTAGAGAGCTACGATCTTGCATTACTGAACATAGAGATGACATTAAGCATTGTGATGTAGACAGCCCAGTTGCAAGGCATTTTGCACAGTTTCATGGATCTAAAACTGATGGTCTCCAATTTATTGGCATAGAGTCTGTTAAGTTAAGTATCCGTGGAGGTGATATTGACACAATTTTATTACAAAAAGAGACAAGATGGATGTATAGATTGAATACATTATCACCAAATGGACTTAATGAGAAGTTGGAATTTGCTTCCTTTTTGGTCTGAAACCCCCTCTGTTTGTATATCGACCAGTTAAATAATTTGGAATCTATTTGAATGTAGCTTTTATATATATCCTTTTTGAAAAAGCAGCACAAGCGTTAAAGTAAATTGAGGATAGCTTTCTTTTCGTGGTTAGAAAAAATTGTAAATATACACGCACAAAGTTATATTATATGTAAGAAATAAAGCAAGATTTGAAAGTATTTGGAATTAAGAGAAACATTTATGAAATAAATAAAGATTAATGTTTTGTTTTTAATTATGGTTGTTTGTGTGTATTGTGAATGGCTGTATGAATGTTTGGCTTTTTTGCTTTTCCTTTATGGTATTAAGTCGGCTATACTTCACGTAAGAAATTGGACAAAAAATATTTGCAACAAACATTACGTTTTGAAGTGCCACATTTATCGGATGAGTCTTGCTACTTTGTAAATAACTAAAGCATGAGTGACAAGAAGAGCAACGAATCAATCAACGACCGGTAAATACCATGCACCAATAAAAGGATACTCTAATTTAGGTGACGTCAGCACCCGGAAGAAGCTCCACGCTGCATTATGTGAAGGAGTGAAACGAGCGTCCAGACTCGTCGGTGCTTTGCAGCCTCTCTTTTTTGTTTCCGCAGCATTGGATCCCGACTAGCCCCGACCTGCCCTGTAAGACCGCGCTCCATGTAAGTGTAAGGACCTTGCCCTTACCCAAGATGGCTGCTGTAATAGTTGTATTGAGGAAGAGAAATGCCATCTGGGAAGGGGGAGGAGTTGTTAGTGATGAGGAGATGTCTTAGGTGTTAAGAGAAGTGTGGAGCTTGCACAGACTTTGAGATGGGGGAAGAAAGTTGCTGTTTCCAAGCTGAAAGAAGTTATTCAGACTAATGCATGGATTCCAGAGACAGTTCAGACATTGCTACATGTGGCTGCTGAAGACAGAAGTTGAAACCTTTTATTTGTACTGTGAGTGTCAGCCATTATCTGCTGTTTTAAGATCTCCATAACTTCATGTTAACTAAATGCAAGAGAAAAGATATACTAGTCATATCTGATGTGCTGCAGAGTTGTTGTATATTAAAGAGATAACCCAGAGAATATTCTAGAAGTTATTCTGCCTAAACAGTTTGCATAAATAAACTAAATGGATTGCACAGCTGCATTACATAAGGAAGTAACTGAGTGTGATGTGCTGCAGAGTTGTTGTATATTAAAGAGATGACCCAGAGAATATTCTAGAAGTTATTCTGCCTAAACAGTTGCATAAATACACTGAATGGATTGCACAGCTGCATTACATAAGGAAGTAACTGAGGGGCCTAGTTATCAAGCCGTCAACCTCAAATACGCTGGAATTCCGCAGCGTATTTGTGGCGAGGCTGATTCGCCTTAGTTATCAAAGGCTCGAGACCGGCAAAAGTAGAATTTTGTGACGTAAGCATCGATCCGCCGGACTCAGTCCGACACAGATCGATTCTTACGTCACTCCAGATGTTCCGCACACAAGTGCGGCACATTCTCACTACTTTTGCTAGCTATCAAAAAACTAGCAGGTACGCTCGGCACTTTTACGGCCCAGCGTACCTGGTTTTCAATCCGCCACCCCTGGAGGCGGCGGATCCCATAGGAATCAATGGGAGTCTGACCATAGCGAAAGTACAAGTTCGATGCTGACAGACATCCCATTGATTTCTATGGGAGCTGTCTACACCTAACACCCTAACATGTACCCCGAGTCTAAACACCACTAATCTGACCCCCCCTACACCGCCGCAACTAAATAAAGTTATTACCCCCTAAACCGCCGCTCCCGGAGCCCACCGCAAGCTACTCTATACATATTAACCCCTAAACCGCCGCTCCCGGAGCCCACCGCAACTATAATAAATGTATTAACCCCTAAACCGCCGCTCCCTGAACCCGCCGCAACCTATATTAAATGTATTAACCCCTATCCTGCCCCCTCTACACCTTCGCCACCTATAATAAATTTATTAACCCCTAATCTGCCCCCCCTACACCGTTGCCACCTATAATAAATTTATTAACCCCTATCCTGCCCCCCACTACGCCGCCGCCACTGTCATAAAATTATTAACCCCTAAACCTAAGTCTAACCCTAACCCTAACGCCCCCCTAACTTAAATATTAATTAAATAAATCTAAATAAATTAACTCTTATTAAGTAAATGAATCCTATTTAAAACTAAATACTTACCTTTAAAATAAACCCTAATATAGCTACAATATAAATAATAATTATATTCTAGCTATCTTAGGGTTTATTTTTATTTTACAGGTACCTTTCAATTTATTTTAACCATGTACAATAACTATTAAATAGTTATTAACTATTTAATAGCTTACCTAGCTAAAATAAAGAGAAATGTACCTGTGAAATAAATCCTAACCTAAGTTACAATTACACCTAACACTACACTATACTTTAATAAATTATTCCTATTTAAAAATAAATACTTACCTGTAAAATAAACCCTAAGATAGCTACAATATAATTAATAATTATATTATAGCTATCTTAGGATTTATATTTATTTTACAGGTAACTTTGTATTTATTTTAGCTAGTTAGAATAGTTATTAAATAGTTATTAACTATTTAATAACTACATAGCTAAAAGAAATACAAAATTACCTGTAAAATAAATCCTAACTTAAGTTACAATTAAACCTAATACTACACTATCATTAAATTAATTAAATAAATTAACTACAAATAACTACAATTAAATACAATTACATAAACTAACTAAAGTACAAAAAATAAAAAAAGCTAAGTTACAAAAAATAAAAAAATAAGTTACAAACATGTTACAAATATTACAACAATTTTAAGCTACTTACACCTAATCTAAGCCCCCTAATAAAATAACAAACCCCCCCCAAAATAAAAAAATGCCCTGCCCTATTCTAAATTAAATAAATTTCAAAGCTCTTTTACCTTACCAGCCCTTAAAAGGGCCATTTGTGGGGGCATGCCCCAAAGAAAACAGCTCTTTTGCCTGTAAAAGAAAAATACAACCCCCCCAACATTAAAACCCACCACCCACATACCCCTAATCTAACCCAAACCCCCCTTACAAAAACCTAACACTAATCCCCTGAAGATCATCCTACCTTGAGTCGTCTTCACTCAGCCGAGCCACCGATGGAACTGAAGAGGACATCCGGAGCGGAAGAAGTTAATCCTCCAAGCGGCGCTGAAGAAATCTTCCATCCGATGAAGTCATCTTCCAAGCCGGGTCTTGAATCTTCCTTCCGCCGACGCGGAACCACCTTCTTCACCGACGGACTACGACGAATGACGGCTCCTTTAAGGGACGTCATCCAAGATGGCGTCCCCTCAATTCCGATTGGCTGATAGGATTCTATCAGCCAATCGGAATTAAGGTAGAAAAAATCTGATTGGCTGATGGAATCAGCCAATCAGATTGAGCTCGCATTCTATTGGCTGTTCCGATCAGCCAATAGAATGCGAGCTCAATCTGATTGGCTGATTGGATCAGCCAATCGGATTGAACTTGAATCTGATTGGCTGATTCCATCAGCCAATCAGATTTTCCTACCTTAATTCCGATTGGCTGATAGAATCCTATCAGCCAATCGGAATTGAGGGGACGCCATCTTGGATGACGTCCCTTAAAGGAGCCGTCATTCATCGTAGTCCGTCGGTGAAGAAGGTGGTTCCGCATCGGCGGAAGGAAGATTCAAGACCCGGCTTGGAAGATGACTTCACCCGGATAGAAGACCTCTTCAGCGCCTCTTTGAAGATGACATCGGCCGGATCGAAGACTTTTCTTCAGCGCCGCCTGGATGATGACTTCATCGGATGGAAGATTTCTTCAGCGCCGCTTGGAGGATTAACTTCTTCCGCTCCGGATGTCCTCTTCAGTTCCATCGGTGGCTCGGCTGAGTGAAGACGACTCAAGGTAGGATGATCTTCAGGGGATTAGTGTTAGGTTTTTGTAAGGGGGGTTTGGGTTAGATTAGGGGTATGTGGGTGGTGGGTTTTAATGTTGGGGGGGTTGTATTTTTCTTTTACAGGCAAAAGAGCTGTTTTCTTTGGGGCATGCCCCCACAAATGGCCCTTTTAAGGGCTGGTAAGGTAAAAGAGCTTTGAAATTTATTTAATTTAGAATAGGGTAGGGCATTTTTTTATTTTGGGGGGGTTTGTTATTTTATTAGGGGGCTTAGATTAGGTGTAAGTAGCTTAAAATTGTTGTAATATTTGTAACATGTTTGTAACTTATTTTTTTATTTTTTGTAACTTAGCTTTTTTTATTTTTTGTACTTTAGTTAGTTTATGTAATTGTATTTAATTGTAGTTATTTGTAGTTAATTTATTTAATTAATTTAATGATAGTGTAGTATTAGGTTTAATTGTAACTTAAGTTAGGATTTATTTTACAGGTAATTTTGTATTTCTTTTAGCTATGTAGTTATTAAATAGTTAATAACTATTTAATAACTATTCTAACTAGCTAAAATAAATACAAAGTTACCTGTAAAATAAATATAAATCCTAAGATAGCTATAATATAATTATTAATTATATTGTAGCTATCTTAGGGTTTATTTTACAGGTAAGTATTTATTTTTAAATAGCAATAATTTATTAAAGTATAGTGTAGTGTTAGGTGTAATTGTAACTTAGGTTAGGATTTATTTCACAGGTACATTTCTCTTTATTTTAGCTAGGTAAGCTATTAAATAGTTAATAACTATTTAATAGTTATTGTACATGGTTAAAATAAATTGAAAGGTACCTGTAAAATAAAAATAAATCCTAAGATAGCTAGAATATAATTATTATTTATATTGTAGCTATATTAGGGTTTATTTTAAAGGTAAGTATTTAGTTTTAAATAGGATTCATTTACTTAATAAGAGTTGATTTATTTAGATTTATTTAATTAATATTTGAGTTAGGGGGGCGTTAGGGTTAGGGTTAGACTTAGGTTTAGGGGTTAATAATTTTATGACAGTGGCGGCGGCGTAGTGGGGGGCAGGATAGGGGTTAATAAATTTATTATAGGTGGCGACGGTGTAGGGGGGGGCAGATTAGGGGTTAATAAATTTATTAGAGGTGGCGACGGTGTAGGGGGGGCAGGATAGGGGTTAATAGGTTTAATATAGGTTGCGGCGGGTTCATGGAGCGGCGGTTTAGGGGTTAAACTATTTATTTAGTTGCGGAGAGGTGCGGGATCAGCAGGATAGGGGTTAATAATTTTATTATAGAGGGCGATGGTATAGGGGGGGCAGGATAGGGGTTACTAGGTATACTGTAGGTGGCAGCGGTGTCCGGGAGCGGCGGTTTAGGGGTTAATACATTTATAAGAGTTGCGGCAGGGTCTAGGAGCGGCGGTTTAGGGGTTAATACATTTATAAGAGTCGCGCCGGGGTCTAGGAGCGGCGGTTTAGGGGTTAGTAACTTTATTGAGTTGCGGGAGGCTCCGGGGGCGCCGGTATAGGGGGTAGAACAGTGTAGTTTAGTGTGAGTGCTTAGTGACAGGCTAGCAATAAAGCTGGGAAAAAGCCGAAGGGCAGCGAGATCGGATGAGTGATAACTGTCACAGTCCGCTGCTCATCACCCGCGGCTTTTTGACAGCTTTATTTGATAACTTAGGCATATTTTTTCAGGTCCGCGGCGGCGAAGGTAGGCGAGCTTAGGCGGGCGTATTGGGCCGGCGAAGCCAGAAAAGTAGACGGCTTGATAACTACCCCCCAGTGTGTGATGTGCTGCAGAGTTGTTGTATATTAAAGAGATAACCCAGAGAATATTCTAGAAGTTATTCTGCCTAAACAGTTTGCATAAATACACTAAATGGATTGCACAGCTGCATTACATAAGGAAGTAACTGAGTGTGATGTATATTAAAGAGATAACCCAGAGAATATTCTAGAAGTTATTCTGCCTAAACAGTTTGCATAAATACACTGAATGGATTGCACAGCTGCATTACATAAGGAAGTAACTGAGTGTGATGTATATTAAAGAGATAACCCAGAGAATATCCTATAAGTTATTCTGCCTGAACAGTTTGCACAAATACACTGACTGGATTTATAAAGCTACATTACATAAGGGCATAACTGTGAGATTTCTGCAGCTGTTTGTAGTAAAAGAGTGACTGACTTTGCAGTATAAGGCAAGTGGTTTGCTGAAATTCAGTAATAAGGTAGAGACTTATGTTATTCAGTATTTCTGAGGAGGTTTTCTTGAGCACTGCATCGATCACAAGCAGCGCTCTCTAGCTTCGTTCACAAGCAGCAAGGGATAATTACCTCAACTAAATTCTATTTAGTATATGAAATTGCATTGTACAGCACCACCTCAAAGTATTTTACAACAACAGTTATGTTATTATTTCATGAGCTCATGAAGGACTTCTGAGTTAAAAAAAAGGTATACTGATGTCATAAGAAGATATTGTGATTAATATTATTATTTGTATTTGTTACACTGTATGTTATTGGTTAAACACTTTATAATAATCAAAGCAACATTTTATTTGAAGATTTCTTGTGTGGTTATTACTTGTTTTCTTTTTGTACTAAAATCTTATAGGACCCCACACCCTATTATTCTAGGGTGTCCCCTATAGGTGGAGGCACTGCGTCATACAGGCATCCCTTATATACCTGATTTCAACCCCCCTCCTACTCCCACTCTGCGGAGGCTTAGTTCTCATACACAAAACAGGTAGACAGCATTACACTATCACCCACCTCAGGGAAGGTTAGGAAAGGGTGTTACAGATGGAGGCACTGCTGAGATCGAGAGGCGGGGCAAAATCAGAAGAGATGCATCTTTTAAAATTAGAAGAGGTGAGAAAGTGGGCAATGCAGAAAAAGGTACCAATTGAGCAGGCAGTGGCTGTGACTTGGATACCAGTAGGAACCAGTCGAGATAAACTATGTGAGTCACTCCAGAGAGCACTTCAACTAAGAGGGTACCCTAAGATAGTAGCATTCAAAAGAGTACCAGATGACACTTGGGGTAGCATATTAATAGACACCAACCAATGTTTCTTAGAAGTACCCAACCCCTTTGAGCTACAGCTACTAGGGCTACCTTCAGTCAGACTACCCCTCATTTATGCCATAAAATCAGAACTGCATATAGTCAAGGAAAATGAAGTTCAGGGTGTTAGAGGATCTCAAAATGAATCTAATATGGAGTCTAATCTATCTGAAGTTCTGAAGATGTTGGCTACAAGCATCACAGACAGCTCACATACATACAGTTACCGGAAACTAAAGATATTTTCAGGAAACCTTCCTGTACCCTTAGGAGAGGAGGGTATTGCGGCATGGTGTGATCATGCTAACATGGTGCTGCAAGAATGGAGTTGCCCAGAGACAGTGAAGCGTGTCCGCCTCTTAGAAAGTGTTAGGCCACCAGCACAAGTATTGTTACAACACCATAGAGAGGAACACCCTGAAGCTACTGCTGTAGAGTTAATCTCTTTTTTAAAGACCTTATATAGTGTATTTGAAGATCCAGAAGATCTCTTGTATAAGTTTCGGTTACTTAAGCAGCGAGAGACAGAGAAGATATCTGACTTTCTATTAAGATTACATGAGCAGCTTGTATTATTGTTTCGAAAAGGGGTAGTGACCCAACAAGATATGAATAAACGGAGGCAAGATCAGTTCCTTCGTGGCATTATACCAGACCACCCAATAGCCATCTTTCTTAGAGCCCAATTGCACTCTCAAGCACCAAAAGAATTGGAGGCCCTTATGCCTATGATAAGGACTCAAGAAGAGGAAATGAGTTTCCACACTGTGCATAAGTCTGGCGAAGCTTGCATAGGTAAAAGTGAGACTAAAAAAAAATTAGAAGACTCCAGAAATGCAGATTCTTTGTTGAAAGAGCTTATGGAGAATGGACTGCCTGACCAAGTAAAGGCTGAGTTGGAGAGAGCAAAACTACCTGTAAAACTCCAAAATACTACTCGACCAAAAGGGAGTTGTTTCACTTGTGGAGAGATAGGCCATTTCTCAAAGGATTGCCCCAGCAAAATACATTCATATGCTGGTGATATTTTGGGAAGTCTTACAGTCCCTCAGAAGAAGGGAATGACTGATATTTCCTTTGATTTATCTGAAGATGATGTAGCTGGGCCAAGGGCTTTTATTGGAGTAAAGGTTTGTAACATTTCTACACAGGCACTGTTAGACACTGGATCTCAGTGCACCATAATCTATTGTAGTTTTTATGATACTTACCTTAAACATCTTAAAATCAAGCCTCCCTCTCAATTTGATTTAAGAGGTGTGGGTGGAAATAGGTGTGCTGTTGATGGAGTTGTCACTGTAGTCATTAGTATAGTCCAGTTACATACTAGTATGATATACCCCATGAAAGTGAAGGCTTTAATCTGCCCAGAAACCTGTAAAGATTCCAAAGCCCCTATAATTCTAGGGACCAACACAAAATATGTACAATCTTTGCTACGGAAATTCATGATGGAGGTTGGGGGGGAAGACATAGACAAGTCATTACACCCAACTTTACGTCAGGAGGTTGAAAAGATATCTTTGAGACAATATGCTGGTCAGTGCTACAACCGTTCTGCCGGAGTGACTTACATTTCCCCAGGAGGGATGAAAGAGTTAAAATGTTTGGTGGTGTACCCTGACGGCAGACCCAAAGAGGACTGTTTTATTCTTGAAACGCCAGATGAAGAAGCAACCAAGCAGGGTTGGATTTTGGTACCTGAAATCTTACACAGAAGAAAGGATGGGCCTCCACCACAGTGGCTAAGTGTTAAGGTCCAAAATTTGGCCCCATACCCTGTTGGTATTGATTTTAATCAGACTTTGGGATATCTTTATCCAGTAGTAGACTCATCATTGGCTATTCGTAAATGTTTCTCTCTCTCAAAAACAGAAACAGAAAAACTACAATTTAACTTTGAAGGATCTACAATGCCTAAGGAGGCATGTGAGCGGTTGCAGAAGGCTATGAAGGCCCGTGCAGGAGTTTTTTCTGCCGCAGAAATGGATGTAGGACGTTCAAAACATATGCTTCATACCATTCGCCTAACAGATTCTGCCCCTTTTAGGGAATGCTCTAGGAGATTGCCTCCTCATGATGTTGAGGATGTTTGTGCCGTTTTGGCTGAGATGGAAAAAGCTGGAATAATTGTTCCTTCTCGCAGTCCATGGGCTTCATCCATTGTAGTGGTTAGAAAGAAGAATGGGTCTATACGTTTGTGCATTGACTATCGGACTCTCAATCGAAGAACTATACCTGACCAATATGACCTACCTCGAATTGAAGAGATTTTACATTGTCTTAATGGCAGCCGCTGGTTCAGTGTTCTGGATCTGAGATCCGGCTATTTTCAGGTAGGGATGACTGAAGAAGACCAAGAGAAGACAGCTTTTATTTGTCCACTAGGATTCTATCAGTTTACACGGATGCCACAAGGGATCTGTGGAGCTCCAGCCACATTCCAAAGGCTAATGGAACATACTGTGGGAGATATGAATGGACGTGAGTGTCTTGTCTATCTAGATGACCTTATTGTATTCGGTAGTACTTTGGAGGAACATGAGACAAGGTTGCTGAAAGTATTGGATCGTCTTCACGAAGAAGGCCTAAAGTTAAGTCCGGAGAAATGTAGATTTGGGCAATCATCTGTGACCTATGTAGGTCATGTGGTCTCAGCAGAAGGGGTGTCTACAGACCCTGCTAAGGTGGAAGCAGTAACCGCATGGCCACAGCCTAACAACATTGGTGAACTTCGATCATTTCTTGGATTTTGTGGATACTATCGAAGATTTGTGAAAGGATACTCCCAGTTAGCTCGACCCCTAAACGACTTGCTGAAACATAGTGAAGATGATCCTAAAAAGCCACTAAATGCAAAAACTCCTTTGGGAACTCGGTGGACATCAGAGTGCTCCAAAGCGTTTGAGAATTTAAAGAAAAATTTAACTGAGGCACCTGTCTTGGCCTATGCAGATCCCGAGAAACCTTATGTGCTACATATAGATGCTAGCTATGTGGGTTTGGGGGCAGTTTTACACCAAGAGTACCCTGGAGGGTTGAGACCTGTTGTTTATCTAAGTAGGAGTTTATCTAAGAGTGAACAGAATTATCCAGTCCACAAGCTTGAGTTCTTGGCTCTGAAATGGGCAGTAGTGGATAAACTCCACGATTACCTTTATGGAGTAGAATTTGAAGTTCGAACAGATAATAATCCACTTACCTACATCTTGACTACAGCAAAGTTGGATGCAACCGGTCATCGGTGGTTGGCTGCACTATCAAATTACACTTTTAAGTTACGTTACAAGCCAGGGCCTAAGAATATAGGGGCTGATGCAATGTCCCGACGACCAGGACTACCAGAACAAACAGGTGATTCTCAATGGGAAGAAATTCCTTCACTTGGTGTGAGAGCATTCTGCCAAACCAGTGTCTTCAAAGACGAAACCTCTGTTTTTTCAGATTTGAGAGCAGTAGATTCATTGGGATGTCATCCACAAGCTCTGCCTGTATATTATTGTAAACCATCTGTAGTGGAATTAGCCAGATGGTCTCGAATACCTCCTGAAGAATTAATAAATGCACAGGAACAAGATCCTTTAATTGGACTACTTCGAAAAGCTGTTCAAACTGATAGCCCACACTTACTGAAGAGAATTCCTAGGGAATGGTCTGGTCCACTAAATAGAGAGTGGGATAAGTTTCAAATTCAAGATGGACTTCTGTTTCGAGTAGTTAAATACCACAATCATCCAGATCGAAGACAATTGGTGTTACCTGCCAAACTAAGAAAACTTGTTCTGTCATCCTTGCATGATCAGCACGGACATCTTGGGATAGAAAAAACGTTTGGCCTCTTGCAGGATAGATGTTATTTGCCAAAGATGAGAGAGTATGTAGAAGACTACATTCATAAATGTTTTAGATGTGTACAGAGGAAAACTCTTCCAACTCGAGCTGCCTCTATGGGTCATCTGAAAAGTGAAGGCCCCATGGATCTTGTTTGCATGGATTTTTCGTGCATTGAGCCAGATTCTCGTGGCATTGGAAATGTTCTTATTGTAACAGATCACTATACCCGTTATGCTCAAGCCTTCCCAACAAAGGACCAGAAGGCTAGTACAGTGGCTAGAGTTCTTTGGGAAAGGTTTTTCATTCATTATGGTCTTCCTAAGAAACTGCATTCTGATCAAGGTAGAGACTTTGAGAGTCGCCTCATTAAAGAAATGATGAATGTTTTGGGAATTAAGAAGACAAGAACTTCTCCCTATCATCCAGAAGGAGATGCTTTGCCTGAGAGGTTTAACAGAACTTTGCTAAATATGTTAGGGACCCTGCCAGAGTCTGAAAAGAGAACTTGAAGTCGTCAAGTAGAAGCACTAGTTCATGCCTACAACTGCACCCGACATGATTCCACAGGTTATTCACCATACTTCCTTATGTTTGGGAGAGAAGCGAGACTACCTATAGATCTCCAGTTAGGGGTGTCATCAGATGGAGTTTCTCATAAGAGTCACTATCAGTATGCCAGGCGATTGCAGGAGAGTTTACAAACAGCTTATAAGTTGGCTGAAGAAGCTACTGCTCTATTAAATGAGGCTAATAAGCAACGATATGACAAGAGAATAAAACATCAGGATTTGCAACCAGGAGACCGTGTCCTTTTACGGAATTTAGGGATACCAGGCAAGCACAAGTTAGCTCCTAGATGGAGGAATAGTATCTATAGAATAGTCAGACAATTGCCAGGTCTTCCAGTTTTTCAGATAGCAGATGAAAATGGTGTTGTGAAGACATGGCATCGGAATCATTTGTTGCCTATACCTCAATTCCAGCATGATGTTACATATCATGAGGACCATGGCCCAAGCATGTCAATTAATAATGAATATAGTATCCCACATGAAGACTCATCAATTCAATCGGACCCTGAAATGAGATCTCCATTGCAAAGAGAGACCTATAATGATGAGGCCTCCTCTGTTGCCCCAACCTCTGAACCTGATATGCCATCCTTCCCTAATAGTCCTATACCAGATAGGGAATCTCCAAACCCTATACATTATGATAGTAGAAGTCCCTATAGAGAGAAAAGACCAGCAAGAAAGAGACATCCCCCAAAGAAATTGACATATGATACACTAGGAAACCCTGGTTATAATGTTGAACCCTTGTTGCCTGCTCTAACATCTGCTGTACGATGTGTTTTGAAAGATGTATACCCTAACCATTATTTGACTCATGATGAATATGTGATTTTGTTAGTAGACTTGCTAAAGAAAATGTATTGATGTGTTGCTCTTGTACCCCTTGCTGGGGACAGCAAGTTTTTTTTTTTTGGGGGGGGGGGGAGTATGTAAGGACCTTGCCCTTACCCAAGATGGCTGCTGTAATAGTTGTATTGAGGAAGAGAAATGCCATCTGGGAAGGGGGAGGAGTTGTTAGTGATGAGGAGATTTCTTAGGTGTTAAGAGAAGTGTGGAGCTTGCACAGACTTTGAGATGGGGGAAGAAAGTTGCTGTTTCCAAGCTGAAAGAAGTTATTCAGACTAATGCATGGATTCCAGAGACAGTTCAGACATTGCTACATGTGGCTGCTGAAGACAGAAGTTGAAACCTTTTATTTGTACAGTGAGTGTGTCAGCCATTATCTGCAGTTTTAAGATCTCCATAACTTCATGTTAACTAAATGCAAGAGAAAAGATATACTAGTCATATCTGATGTGCTGCAGAGTTGTTGTATATTAAAGAGATAACCCAGAGAATATTCTAGAAGTTATTCTGCCTAAACAGTTTGCATAAATAAACTAAATGGATTGCACAGCTGCATTACATAAGGAAGTAACTGAGTGTGATGTGCTGCAGAGTTGTTGTATATTAAAGAGATAACCCAGAGAATATTCTAGAAGTTATTCTGCCTAAACAGTTTGCATAAATACACTAAATGGATTGCACAGCTGCATTACATAAGGAAGTAACTGAGTGTGATGTATATTAAAGAGATAACCCAGAGAATATTCTAGAAGTTATTCTGCCTAAACAGTTTGCATAAATACACTGAATGGATTGCACAGCTGCATTACATAAGGAAGTAACTGAGTGTGATGTATATTAAAGAGATAACCCAGAGAATATCCTATAAGTTATTCTGCCTGAACAGTTTGCACAAATACACTGACTGGATTTATAAAGCTGCATTACATAAGGGCATAACTGTGAGATTTCTGCAGCTGTTTGTAGTAAAAGAGTGACTGACTTTGCAGTATAAGGCAAGTGGATTGCTGAAATTCAGTAATAAGGTAGAGACTTATGTTATTCAGTATTTCTGAGGAGAAGTTTTCTTGAGCACTGTATCGATCACAAGCAGCGCTCTCTAGCTTCGTTCACAAGCAGCAAGGGATAATTACCTCAACTAAATTCTATTTAGTATATGAAATTGCATTGTACAGCACCACCTCAAAGTATTTTACAACAACAGTTATGTTATTATTTCATAAGCTCATGAAGGACTTCTGAGTTAAAAAAAAGGTATACTGATGTCATAAGAAGATATTGTGATTAATATTATTATTTGTATTTGTTACACTGTATATTATTGGTTAAACACTTTATAATAATCAAAGCAACATTTTATTTGAAGATTTCTTGTGTGGTTATTCCTTGTTTTCTTTTTGTACTAAAATCTTATAGGACCCCACACCCTATTATTCTAGGGTGTCCCCTATAGGTGGAGGCACTGCGTCATACAGGCATCCCTTATATACCTGATTTCAACCCCCCTCCTACTCCCACTCTGCGGAGGCTTAGTTCTCATACACAAAACAGGTAGACAGCATTACACTATCACCCACCTCAGGGAAGGTCAGGAAAGGGTGTTACATAAGCATTGAAGATTCTGCCGTTGGCACTACAAACACAGGTAGTACTATTTACCAAATGTGGTCAAGAAGGAAATGACAGTTGATGTACCTGTGAATAACATACACGGCTTGAAAAAGTATGCTTTGAAAGGTGATTCGATCACTGTTTTTGGGTCGAGGGTTTGGTCTGGCTAGTTCAGCAGAGCGGCACTTTGGGGACTCTAAAGATATGGAACTATCTTTTTTGTGGATTACAAATATCTAATACCACTGGTTAATATATACATATCCAGTTCACCCTGGTGCACCAGAAGTTTGCTCTCAGTCTATTGACTTTTTATTACTGGGATCCCATGCATGAATGTGGTATGTTTGTGAATTGTGTGATTTATTAAAGGATATTTTTACTTTTTGACACTTATGTTTCTTGAGTTGTTATTACTAACGGTTGTGCTGATTAAGCCTAGACTTTTGGAAACCCCTCAATTTGGGGAATCCACTTTCTTGCTATGTTTGTGAAAGTGTACTACAGTTACTGTCTTCTACTGTATGTTTTTACTGTACATACCCTTATACAGTGCAGCATACAGATAGTGTACTACAGTTACTGTCTACTGTATGTTTTTACTGTACATACTCTTATACAGTACAGCATACAGATAGTGTACTACAGTTACTGTCTACTGTATGTTTTTACTGTACATACTCTTATACAGTGCAGTATACAGATAGTGTACTACAGTTACTGTCTACTGTATGTTTTTACTGTACATACTCTTATACAGTGCAGTATACAGATAGTGTACTACAGTTACTGTCTACTGTATGTTTTTACTGTACATACTCTTATACAGTGCAGTATACAGATAGTGTACTACAGTTACTGTCTACTGTATGTTTTTACTGTACATACTCTTATACAGTGCAGTATACAGATAGTGTACTACAGTTACTGTTTACTGTATGTTTTTACTGTACATAATCGTATACAGTGCAGTATACAGATAGTGTACTACAGTTACTGTCTACTGTATGTTTTACTGTACATACTCTTATACAGTACAGTATACAGATAGTGTACTACAGTTACTGTCTACTGTATGTTTTTACTGTACATACCTTTATTGGTCTATTTCACTGTCAACAAGACCTCCTTGCTGGAACAATGAATGAATATAATTGTTTTCTTCTACAGTCACATCTATTATTTCTGGCAGTTCTTCACTATTCTTCCTGTTGGAATTAGAGAAACCAGCTTTTACAAAGCACTTGCAAATGGTATCTGCAGAAATAACCGTGCATGCCATAGAAGTCCATTTGACAGCATCAAGGACTGTTATGGACTTGGCAAGCTGGTGTACATTATGTGTGGTAGAAATGTTCGCAACCAAGGACTGTAGCAATCATTTTCTATAGTGCATCTTCATGGTGTAGATAACACCCTGGTCCATTGGCTGTTACGCTTGTTCTGTTTGCCAGGAACCAGGATAATTTTACATTGCAAGTTTCAGATGAGTATGGCAGGTAGCGTTATCCAAAAACAGGATGACTTTATGACCTTCTCTCTTCAATTTTCTGTCAAAAACCCTGAGCCATTCAGACATTATTTCTGATGTCATCCAGGCTTTTTTATTTGCACGCCAAATAACGGGCAGCTGTGTAGTGTCTCTAAGTTCTTGAAACAACGTGGCTTTGCTGCCTTACCAATCACAAGAGGCTTCTCCAATCTCCCGTCCATGTTTCCACAGAGGAACACCGTCAATCTTTCCTTGGATAACTTTCCTCCTGTGCACTTTTCGCATTTAACAGATAGAGTTTTTGAAGGTAACAACCTAAAGATTAGGCCAGTTTCATCGCAATTGTAGATATCTTTTGTAGCGTATGGTTCCTTAAGCATTTTGAGCTTCTCTTACCATTGAAATAGGAGTGGAAGAATTGGCGCTAATAGCTACCCAGAGCCAAGTACATATAGGGCCCCTCTCTTATTGACCCCAGATTTTAACAGAAAAAAGAAAAGAGAAAGTACTGGCGCTAAAAGCTAGGGTTAATATGATTGTAAAATGAACGAGATAATACTCAAATAATATCAAGGGTTAATGTAGTTTATTCTAATAACAATATATTAGGTCACAATTAACAAATAAATATAGGAGGCAATGAATAATTAATTCAATAAAAATTACAGAGAATTTCTCTATATAAAAACCGCAACATCACATAAAGACCACAGTTTCCCTATTATATTGAGCACCTAAACTCTAAGGGGCCTATTTATCAAAGGTCTTGCGGACCTGATCCGACAGTGTGGATCAGGTCCGCAAGACCTCGCTGACTTGCGGCCAATCAGCCGCCAACAGGGAGGTGTCAATCAACCCGATCGGGTTGATTTCCGGCGATTCCTGTCCGCCTCATCAGAGCAGGCGGACAAAGTTATGGAGCAGCGTTTTTTAGACCGCTGCTTCATAACTGGTGTTTCTGGCGAGTCTGAAGACTCGCCAGAAACACGGCCCTTCAAGCTCCGTTCGGAGCTTGATAAATGGGCCCCTGTAGATGAGCTCAATAAAAGCAGATTACAGAAGAGAGGTGTCTAATAGGAAATGCAGTGTGTGAAATATCTAAAGTCTTGAATTAGTAGATACAATAAGCATAGTGGTTATACAACCCTACTCTAATATTGCATAAGTACAAGTAAAAAGTATAAAATTAAGCATTAGAAAATAAGCATCACATACAAATAACCATTTAGAAGATGGGCATTTAAAAAATAAATCTGGATGTCCAGTGAATCCACACTAGAGATTATGTATCTGTCACACCTAGTTTAAACTACCCCTTAGGGGGCGTGTATGCATTTTATGTATTACTATCTATTTTATTATCTATATGCTTTTACTATTTGCATCAGTACTATAATGTGTTTTTAGTTACTTCATTGATTGATTACTGCAATATATACGAGTGGTATATACCACCTTAAATAGACTATAACAGTGATACACCCACAAAACAGAATGGCCAATGAAAGAAAAGGGAAGGGGTGTATAAGAAAACTCTGCAACAACAGGAAACACATCTTGAAAAAGCCCCAAGAGAGGGGAGAAACGCGTTGATTGTGTTAAACCAAGCTGAGTGATTTGGATGATCACTTCTTTGTCTCACTCGAACTATCAGCATATACCCTGTCTAACCACAGTTTAGTAGGGATATTAGCTTCTATCACTGTATGACAGACTGTATGACAGACTGATACCACTGGCTTCTAACAGCTATCTACTTAGACCGGAGGAAGGAGCAGTCCCAACAGGTGCCGAAATCAGCTGTTAAAGTCAGTTGTAATGTTAGTCGCACCACGTGGGCGGATGCATCTGTGGGAGCAGAAACAAACTCCACAAACCCAGACACGGGCGACAGGAAGGACCTCAACTACAAATCCAGCTGCAAAACTCTGCATAAGAAAAGAGTGCACGTTACTGAACCTGCAGACCCCTCAACATCACACAGACACTCTGTGTAACAGCCAATACTCGCCATAAAGGCTAAGGTACCGCTCTCATATGTAACATCAGACTGATCCAATACTCTTCGGATCAAGATCATCTGCATATGAGAGTAAAGTTATAGTAACTTTCTTTCTCCTAATAAGACGACCCCACACACACATATATATATACAGGTAGCCCTCAGTTTACGCCGGGGTTAGGTTCCAGAAGGAATGGTTGTAAATCGAAACCATTGTAAATTGAAACCCAGTTTATAATGTAAGTCAATGGGAAGTGAGGGAGATAGGTTCCAGGCCCCTCTCAAAATTGCCATAAGTAACACCTAATACATTATTTTTAAAGCTTTGAAATGAAGACTTTAAATGCTAAACAGCATTATAAACCTAATAAAATAATCACACAACACAGAATATATAATTAAACTAAGTTAAATGAACAAAAACATTTGCTAAACAGCATTATAAACCTAACAAAATAATCAGACAACACAGACTTCACTTTTTCTGCAAGCAGTTCTTTCTATGCATTTCAATCTGGACTGATTTATAGACAGGAAGATCTTGTTCCTTTGAAATCTGCTCGATAGCTCAGGTCTGGTTAAACTGATTAATTTCAGCTTGCTTGGCTTTGTTGCAACACAAGCGGACAGCTCCACCTACTGGCTATTTTAATAAATGCACTGCTTCTCAATGCTTTTCAAGAGCAGTCACATGACTGGAAAAAAGGTTGTTATTCTGAAACGGTGTAAATTGAACCGTTGTAAAACGAGGGCCACCTCAGGTAGCCCTCAGTTTACGCCGGGGTTAGGTTCCAGAAAGAATGGTTGTAAATCGAAACCGTTGTAAATTGAAACCCAGTTTATAATGTAAGTCAATGGGAAGTGAGGGAGATAGGTTCCAGGCCCCTCTCAAAATTGGCATAAGTAACACCTAATACAATATTTTTAAAGCTTTGAAATGAAGACTTTAAATGCTAAACAGCATTATAAACCTAATAAAATAATCACACAATGTAGAATATATAATTAAACTAAGTTAAATGAACAAAAACATTTGCTAAACAGCATTATAAACCTAATAAAATAATCACACAACACAGACTTCACTTGCATTTTTATGCAAACAGTTATTTCTATGCATTCCAATCTGGACTGATTTATAGACAGGAAGATCTTGTTCCTTTGAAATCTGCTCGATAGCTCAGGTCTGGTTAAACTGATTAATTTCAGCTCCACCTACTGGCTATTTTAATAAATGCACTGCTTCTTAATGCTTTTCAATAGCAGTCACATAACTGGTTAAAAAGGTTGTTATTCTGAAACGGTGTAAATTGAACCGTTGTAAAACGAGGGCCACCTGTATTTAGGATTGTATAACCACTATGCTTATTGTATCTACTAATTCGAGACTTTAGATATTTCCTACACACACTGCATTTCCTATTAGAAACCTCTCTTCTGTAATCTGCTTTTATCGAGCTCATCTTTAGAGTTTAGGTGCTCAATACAATAGGGAAACTGTGGTCTTTATGTGAAATGTGAAATTGTTTCTGGCGAAGACTCGCCAGAAACACAGCACTTCAAGCTCCATACGGAGCTTGATAAATGGGCCTCTTTATCTTTTGTGTAGGCTTCAATCACTTTAACTTTCACAGCGAGAGTAAGAGTGTTGCACTTTCTAGGAGCCATTCTGTGTCCCACACCTCTTCCGTTTCAGTGTTCTTCCAACACCCTTTCTGTTTCAGCGTCTATTCCAACACCCTTTCTGTTTCAGCGTCAATTCCAACACCCCTTTCATTTCAGCGTCTATTCCAACACCCCTTTCGTTTCAGCGTCCGTTCCAACACCCCTTCCATTTCAGTGTCCTTCCTACACTCCTTCCGTTTCAGTGTCTGTTCCAACACCCCTTCTGTTTCAGCGTCTAATCCAACACCCCTTTCATTTCAGCGTCTGTTCGAACACCCCTTTCGTTTCAGCGTCCGTTCCAACACCCCTTCCATTTCAGTGTCCTTCCTACACTCCTTCCGTTTCAGTGTCTGTTCCAACACCCCTTCTGTTTCAGCGTCAATTCCAACACCCCTTTCATTTCAGCGTCTATTCCAACACCCCTTTCGTTTCAGCGTCCGTTCCAACACCCCTTCCATTTCAGTGTCCTTCCTACACTCCTTCCGTTTCAGTGTCTGTTCCAACACCCCTTCTGTTTCAGCGTCTAATCCAACACCCCTTTCATTTCAGCGTCTGTTCGAACACCCCTTCCATTTCAGTGTCTATTCCAACACCTCTTCTGTTTCATCTTCCTTCCAACACCCCTTCCATTTCAGTGTCCTTGCTACACTCCTTCCATTTCAGCGTCCGTTCCAACACCCCTTCCGTTTCAGCGTCCATTCCAACACCCCTTTCGGCGTCCATTCCAACACCCCTTTCGTTTCAGTGTCTATTCCAACACCCCTTCTGTGTCAGCGTCCATTCCAACACCCCTTCCATTTCAGTGTTCTTCCTGCACTCCTTTCGTTTCAGCGTCCGTTCCAACACCCCTTCCGTTTCAGCGTCTATTCCAACACCCCTTCCGCTTCAGTGTCCTTCCTACACTCCTTCTGTTTCAGCGTCCATTCCCACATCCCCCTTCCGTTTCTGCGTCCTCACACCACTTCTGTTTCAGCGTTGCCACACCAATTCCGCGTTACATTTTCCGGCTTATCCAGGTAACTGAAACATAATGTATACGCAATTAACATTGTGACCACGTTCCGTTACGTGCTGGACACGTAATGGCTTATCCAGGTCGTTAAACAATGTAAGTATACCACTAAGCACCGGGACTGTGGAATATTTCCGACATGGACAGGTTTCAGTGTTATACAGAGTCCGTCTTGGACAGTTTTTACTGTGTATATATATATATATATATATATATATATACACACACACCTCTGGATTTATGTATGTTTGTATTGTGTATGTATGTGTGTGTGTGTATATATATAATTATTCCTAAATATAAACACATCCAGAAGAATTTTCCCATATGCTTCCCATGAAGAAGAAGAAAAAAAAAAAGCAATAAACCACTAACAAAATTCCTTAGATGAGGGGACTCATTTATAGGAAGGAAATAGGTGCAGTGATGTTAAAAAATATAATGTAATAAAATTAATAATGTAGTTTAAAAAAAAAATACAGAAGAAAATATATTCTCATACACTGCCTGTCACATGTGCCTAAAGAGAGCTTTTAACAAAGTAATAAACAAATCAAAGGGAGAGGCAGCAGAAATATGACCTCTTACAACTTGCAGCAGATAACAGATTTTGAATCCCGCCCCCCCCGCCTGCTGCACTTTACTGTCATAAATATTTCACAGGCAGGGGCGCTGCTGAAATGTCCTGTTAATGCTGCAGGAACTTAAACATGTTTTTAATTTAACAGCACCAACCTAGAGCTGACTTAAGGGTTTGTTGCATGAGGGATACAGGGACTGTAAAACACCAGTAGCAAGGAGCAGGAGAGGAGGGAAAACTATTACTTCACACACCAGCCGTTCATAGAGGTAAAGTAAGAGGGGCTGCTGCAACCACCAGAAGATATACAATGTGCAGTTGATCTGTATTCCTGCAGGACGCTCCTCCTTCAGCTGTTTCCAACAGTTAGTACAGGTATTAGTAGTAAAACATAATTTATGTAAGAACTTACCTGATAAAATAATTTCTTTCATATTGGCAACAGTCCATGAGCTAGTGACGTATGGGATATACAATCCTACCAGGAGGGGCAAAGTTTCCCAAACCTCAAAATGCCTATAAATATACCCCTCACCACACCCACAATTCAGATTAATGAATAGCCAAGAAGTGGGGTGAAAAAAGGAGTAAAAAGCATCAACAAAGGAATTTGGAAATAATTGTGCTTTATACAAAAAAAGCATAACCACCATAAAAAGGGTGGGCCTCATGGACTCTTGCCAATATGAAAGAAATAAATTTATCAGGTAAATTCTTACATAAATTATGTTTTCTTTCATGTAATTGGCAAGAGTCCATGAGCTAGTGACAGATGAGATTGCAATACCCAAGATGTGGAACTCCACGCAAGAGTCACTAGAGAGGGAGGGACAAAATAAAAAACAGCCATTTCGCTGAAAAAAATTAATCCACAACCCAAATATAAGTTTATTCTCAAAAAATAAAAATAAAAACTTAAATCATAAGCAGAAGAATCAAACTGAAACTGCTGCCCAAAGAACTTTCCTACCAAAAACTGCTTCCGAAGAAGCAAATACATCAAAATGGTAGAATTTAGTAAAAGTATGACAAGAAGACCAAGTTGCTGCTTTGCAAATCTGATCAACTGAAGCTTCATTCTTAAAAGCCCAAGAAGTGGAAACTGATCTAGTAGAATGAGCTGTAATTCTCTGAGGCGGGGCTTTACCCGACTCCAAATAAGCTTGATGAATCACAAACTTTAACCATGATGCCAAAGAAACGGCAGAAGCCTTCTGACCTTTCCTGGAACCAGAAAAGATAAGAAATAGACTAGAAGTCTTCCTGAAATCTTTAGTAGCTTCAACATAATATTTCAGAGCTCTCACCACATCCAAAGAATGTAAAGATCTCTCCAAAGAATTCTTAGGATTAGGACACAAAGAAGGGACAACAATTTCTCTATTAATGTTGTTAGAATTCACAACCTTAGGTAAGAATTTAAATGAAGTCCGCAAAACTGCCTTATCCTAATGAAAAATCAGAAAAGGATATTCACAAGAGAGAGCAGATAATTGAGAAACTCTTCTAGCAGAAGAGATGGCCAAAAGGAACAACACTATCCAAGAAAGTAGTTTAATGTCCAAAGAATGCATAGGCTCAAATGGAGGAGCCTGTAAAGCCTTCAAAACCAAATTAAGACTCCAAGGAGGAGAGATTGATTTAATGACTGACTTGATACGAACCAAAGCCTGTACAATACAGTGAATATCAGGAAGTTTAGCAATTTTTCTGTGGAATAAAACAGAAAGAGCAGAGATTTGTAATTTCAAGGAACTTGCAGACAAACCTTTATCCAAACCATCATGAAGAAACTGTAAAATTCTAGGAATTCTAAAAGAATGCCAAGAAAATTTATGAGAACACCATGAAATGTAAGTCTTCCAAACTCGATAATAAATCTTTCTACAAACAGATTTACGAGCCTGTCCACCTCCATAGGAGGCAAAGTTTATAAAACTGAATTTTGGGTGTGGTGAGGGGTGTATTTATAGGCATTTTGATGTTTGGGAAACTTTGCCCCTCCTGGTAGGATTGTATATCCTATACGTCACTAGCTCATGGACTCTAGTCAATTACATGAAAGAAAAGCTTCTTCCTTCAAACCAGAGGTACAGCCCAGTATGATTGCTTTTTCAGAATTTAGAAACACCACCTGCTGGACTTCCTCGGAACTGTTCTCTTATGAATCTGATTCATGTTTACTAGGGCACAGTACTTGCGACCCAGAAAACATGATGTTGCAACCCAGTAATTTGAGGAACCCTACTATAGGTTTTCTTGCCATAAACCTGTAATGGATACTTTAGCTTTTGGGAGACAAATATAAATATTTTGTTCCACTGAACTAAACATAACTTTTTGGTTTGATTCTTTGGTGGCTAAAGGAGGGTGTCTATATTCTACATGTGACAGTTATTATATCCGTGGAACCAAACAGATCTTTTTTTTATAACTGCAAGACAAATACTTTCTTTACAGGACCATTAACACAGTCTAATTGCATAATTAACAAATTAATAATAAAAAGACAGTGCAGCAACAGTTTGAATTTCAAATGAGAAGTAGATTTTTTTCGGTCAAATTGCAAAGTTTGATTGCACTTTCCTGCCCTCAGTATCATGTGAAAGCAATCAGCCAATCATAGGCTGATCATATATACTTGGATCATGTTCAGTAAGAGCTAGTGCCTCAAAAAGTCTGCATAAAAAGACTGCATCATTTGATAAATTTAAATAAATTGGAATGTTTTTTCAAATAACATTTTAACTTTAGCATCCCTTTAATAAAGTTTTATATATATATATATTCGGTGGTGGTATAGCACTCACAGGAACATCCTTTGTATATCCTGCCTGGGGTGCGTTTCAAAATTAAATCCATACAGCCAAAATAAAAATGATTGTCTGAGGACAGGGGTAACCCCAAAACGTCACATATAATATACAGGTGTATTTGTATTTGAGTGCTTTTTATTTTGTATATATATATATATATATATATATATATATATATATATATATATAGTAAAGAAACAGAGCAAAGCACTCACTGGACTTTGGATATCTGTGACAAAAATATTTATTAATATAATAATAAATATTTTGTCACAGATATCCAAAGTCCATTGAATGCTTTACTCTGTTTCTTTACTAAATTCTCCTTAAGAGTACCCTGGCAGTTGCAGGACTGTGGTGAGAGTGCTTCAAATGTTTTGCTTACACACACACACACATATATATATATATATATATATATATATATATATATATATATATATATATATACTCACACACACAGGGGTAGAAAAAATATCAATATAGTTACCAGTTAGGTTAAATGTGACCAGAGGAAAAAAAAACACATCAGAGACATAGATTTTAACATAGCAGCTCCCTAAACTTTATAGAAACTGAGAATTGGAAAACCCAACATTTTTAGTGACATCACATAAAAAGGGACAAAAAAAGTATATTGCAAAGAAGTTTTAATACACAAAACTAAACATATAAAAAAAATCACATCATATCAATTCTACTACATTGTCTCCAGTGTTCACAACTTTATACTACAAGGTATCGTGTTTATATAATTTATTCAAACTTTATTGTTTTTCTATTAAAATAATCAATTGAAAATCAAAATAAAAAAAATGCATAATGCATTTTATAAAGCCAGGGAAGTTATCCTCATCCTGACAAGGGCTTTTGGGGTCCTCTTGCACTTTTGATGTTAATGTAGGGGCTCACCCAGTACACCTATATAACTGGTCAATCTAAATTACAGCTAGGGATATGTTGTCACCTCATTGATCACCTATAACTGCCCTCAACAGTACCTACAATTCAAAGAAGGGTTTATCAACATACAAATAAGGGCCTTTGGGTATGTTTATGTAACTTTGATCTACACATAGGGGCTCCCTACCGACTCAAGTAAATGTATATTTTATTTATGCCAGGTGATCACCTGACTATGCAAAACTATATAGGGACCCTGGACCCCCCCAGGAATGTCAAACACATTAGATCAACTTATACCCACTTAAGCTGCAGAAGGGACTTAAACAGAACCAAAAGTGTACCCCCTGACAACATTTAGTCATTATCTGCACTCTAGGTATAGTGCGGATGATGACTATCAGGCCCATTTATAAAGCTCCGTACGGAGCTTGAAGGGCCGTGTTTCTGGCGAGTCTTCAGACTCACCAGAAACACAACTTATGAAGCAGCGGTCTAAAGACCGCTGCTCCATAACCCTGTCCGTCTGCTCTGAGCAGGCGGACAGGAATCGCCGGACATCAACCCGATCGAATACGATCGGGTTGATTGACAGCTCCCTGCTGGCGGCCGATTGGCAGCGAGTAAGCAGGGGGCGGCGTTGCACCAGCAGCTCTTGTGAGCTGCTGGTGCAATGTTAAATGTGGAGAGCGTATTGCTCTCCGCATTTAGCGAGGTCTTGCGGACCTGATCCGCAGTGTCGGATCAGGTCCGCAAGCCCTTTGATAAATGGGCCTGTGTGTGTCACCCGCTGAACTAGAGGTTAAGCTCTAATTTCCCTCATTTCCTTTAATATGAATTTTCTGATGGGGAATAAGATGTGACTTCTGAGTAAAACATTTACCACGTTCTGAACATGAAAATACTTTCCCTCCTGTATGAATTTTCTGATGATCATTTAGGGATGATTTGTGAACAAAACACTTTCCACACTCAGAACAGGAAAATGGCTTCTCTCCTGTATGAATTCTCTGATGCATAAGAAGATATGCTTTCAGAGTAAAACATTTCCCACAGTCCGAACATGAAAATGCTTTATTTCCTGTGTGAATTTTCTGATGCATAATAAGATATGATTTCAGAGTAAAACTTTTCCCACAGTCTGAACATGAAAACGCTTTCTCTCCTGAATGAATTGTCTGATGCTGAATAAGAGTTGATTTCCGAGTAAAACATTTTCCACATTCAGAACAGGAAAATTCTTTCTCTCCTGTATGAATTTTCTGATGTGTAATAAGATTTGATTTCCGAGTAAAATATTTTCCACAATAAGAACATGAAAATGCTTTCACCCCTGAATGAATTTTCTGATGTCTAGTAAGATCTGATTTCAAAAGAAAACATTTCTCACAATCAGGACATGAGAATGTTTTCTCTCCTGTATGAATTTTCTGGTGATAAATAAGAGTTGATTTCCGAATAAAACATTTCCCACAGTCAGCACAGGAAAATAGCTTCTCTCCTGTATGAAGCTTCTGATGATGAACAAGAGTTGATTTCCGAGTAAAACATTTCCCACATTCAGAACATGAATTTCCTGATAGGCTTCTTTGAATTTGAAGAAAATTTATAGAAATGTCGGGACTCTGGCCATGGCTAGATTTATTGCAGTTTGTGAATTCACCTGTTGATAACAAATACAATGAGAGTAATGTTATTTGTTAACAACATCATTATTTTATTTTGAGAGCATTTTAACAGTTCTGAATGAATGTTTAATACAAAGCAAAGGGACAGCCTATGACCCCTTCCTTAACTCCATGCTAAGGTTTAAGGGCAGTTTACGAAACATTAGGGACTATTTTTATGGATGCCCCAAAGTCCTATAATTTCTTAATTGCTAAAATAAATAGAAATTAATGCTGTTGTAATTTTTTTTACCTATTATTTTTCTTAAATGTATTTTTTAAAATTTTGTTCACAGACAATTTTAGTAATACAATCATTTCAGTTCCAAAAGTCTTTCTAACTATTGATTGTGTGCACAAAGCATTTAGATTTCTTAGAATGTTGCATTTTATACAACATTTTTAAATGGTAATGAAGATAATTTCATATAAAAAAGTAATGAATGGTGTGTGCGGATGATGACCATGTGTTTTCATTTTATGAGGTCCACTCGCCAATCCTGATCCTGGGAACATGCTGAATCACAACAAGGAAAGGGGACTATAGGCACGTGAATTTGAATCATTTGTAAGGATCTGAATGCGGAAGGCCATTGGTGGCATTTGACTCTTTTTGGAGCCAGATTTATTCTTGCAAAAGTGCAGCACACGAAGATCTGTGCAAATCCAGATCTTAGTGTTGTACTTTTACAAGAAGAAAAGAGTCAAATCTCACAAGTCTCTAACTTTTTATGCATTCAGATCTTCACAAATGATCCAAATGCATTTGCCTAGTCTCCTTTTTTTGCCAGGTCTTGATGGAACTGCCTGTAATATTGCAACACTCATGTGTGATGAAGTCATAGCTATCCAAGGACTCCCTGATGAGGGCCAGATTTTGATTGGCGCGCTAACTGTTGCACTAGAGCGATATACATTCGCTTGAGCGCAATTGAGTTTAACACACCTCAACTAAGCGCAACCTCTGAGCTCTGGTTATCTGTTATGCTTGACAAAAAAGGGTCACAAAATACATAAAAAATAAAATACATTTAAAAGTACCATTACACTCATAATAACACTGTCATAAAAAATATTTTAAAAAAGTATTGCATACAAAAGATATAAGAGCTCAAAGATATGATCTCTCAGGAAAACATGCTAAGGGCTGTAACATAGAAATACATACTTATACATGTCTATATACATATATATATATATATATACACACACACAGATGAATTTGTGTTTTACTGTATTTACTGTACATATTTCACATTCCAATGTTCTTAACTTACAAGATAATATCCTTTATATAGTTAAATACATATTTATATATATATATATATATATATATATATATATATACCTTTTCCTGCATATCTACTCCTATAGGTATAGATATGTATTTTACATGAACAGTTTTAGATTTATATAGAAATATATATTTAATAATAAAAGTAAAACAGGAATGTAAAATATGCGTTTTGTGCATCGTGTTTCTCTATTTAGATCTTAACACGGTCGGGTTAGTGCACATGAAAACGTAGAATTCTTAAGGTGTGCTATTCAAATATTACAAATAAAATATAAAAAAATATATAAATTATTAGATATTAATAAACATACTGTAAAAGATATAGAGTATATTCTATGGATTATTTAGAACATTTTACAGTATGTTTATTAATTTTTAATAATTTATATTAATTTAATATTTTATATGTAATATTTTAATAACTCGCCATAATGAGCGGCTCCCAAGCATTCTAATAATTCAAATTCTTCTCCAATAATTAAACGATTGAACGCTGGACACACTACTGCCCTTAGATTAAAAAAAGAGTACTCATACACTCTGCCAACCCCCAGATGCATTTCGCATTTCTGGGATTTATCAAAGGTGGCAGGCCGTGGTTCATACGGGGTATAAATATCATTGAAAAATCGGAAATCCTGAATGGATAATTTCTGATTGGATATATATGTTCTGTCCATCAAGGTGTCACAGACATTTGGTTTGTTGTTAGCTTAAAATGCAGTATTATAAGTATTTAGTGCTCAAGACCTGGCAGACTTCTTTTTAAACAAAATACATACTATCGGAAGCAACATCCCAACACCAACCTACAATATTCCAACAACAGGCCCAGTTACTCCCTCTGCCACCCTCTGCATCTTCCACCCAGCCACTGAGAATTAAGTTTCTTCCTTACTATCTTCCTCACGCTTCAGTACTTGCCTGCTCGACCCTACCATTTCCCATCTAATACCCTCCCTGTCTTCCACCCTCACTCCTGCTCTTACTCACTTCTTCAATCTATCTCTCTCTACTGGCTCATTCCCATATTCTTTCAAACACGCAAAAGTCACTCCCATACTCAAAAAACCCTACCTCAACCCTAATTCTCCTGAAAGCTACTGCCCCATATCACTGCTTCCACTAACATCAAAACTCCTTAAAAAAACTAGTTTACAATCGAATAACCCACTTCCTGTCCACCAACTCCTTGCTTAACCCACTGCAATCTGGATTCCGCCCCAAAGACTCAACTAAGAATGCCCTTACCAAGGTTACTAATGATCTTCTCGCTGCTAAAAAATATTGGCCACTACTCTATACTCTTATTACTTGACCTCTCAGCTGCCTTTAACACAGTTGACCACCCCCTCTTCCTACAGACCCTTAGCTCTTTTGGCCTCTGTGACACTGCTCTTTCCTGGATTCACTCCTATCTTTCTCACAGGTCTTTTTCTGTGTCATTTGCCAGGGACTCCTCCTCTCCAATGCCTTTGTCGGAGTACCTCAAGGATATGGGTCATCTACTCTTCTCCATTTTTACTTCTTCAATAGGTAAACTTATCAACAGTTATGGCTTCAAATATCACCTCCATGCTGATGACACCCAGATCTACCTCTCCACCCCTGCTCTCTCTCCCTCTGTCCTTTCTCATGTCAGCGACTGCTTATCTGGTATTTCATCCTGGATGACCTCTCACCACCTAAAGCTTAACATGTCCAAAACTGAGCTCTTTCTTATTCCCCTCTCAAGCTCTATGCTGACTTCTGACTTCTCTATCCCTGTTGACGGCATCACCATTTCCCCATCGCCCCAAGCCTGCTCCCTCTGAGTTACACTTGACTCAAATCTATCCTTCGTCCCCTACATTCAATTCCTTTCTTCATCCTGTCGCAACCATCTACGCAATATTTCCAAGATTCAACCTTTTCTGAGTGCTAGCACCACAAAGCAAATAATCCACTCCCTTGTTATTTACCGACTTGACTACTGCAATAACCTACTTACTGGCCTTCCTCTTTCCCGCCTCTCTCCCCTTCAATCAATTCTAAATGCCTCTGCCAGGATAATCCACCTTTCCAGTCGCTCTGTATCTGCTGCACCTCTCTGCCAGTCCCTTCATTGGCTCCCCATTCACAGCAGAATTAAATTCAAAATCCTCACCCTTACATACAAAGCTCTCACCAACGCCGCTCCCCTCTACCTATCCTCTCTAATAAACAAGTACACTCCAGCCCACCCACTAAGATCCAACAATGACCTGCTCCTTGCATCTACGACTATCACCTCTTCACATGCTAGACTGCAGGACTTCTGTTATGCAGCACCTACTCTCTGGAACACTCTCCCTTGTGCTGTCAGGCTTTGCCCTAATCTTGTTTCCTTTAAATGCTCTCTGAAGACTTTTCTGTTCAGAGAAGCCGACCACCCAACTCAATAATAAATTAATTTCACTTACCTAACATTTCCCTCATCTAACTCTGCGTTAACATCTTTCTCAATCTTGCAGTCCTCACCTCCTGTTTCTCAACCTCCTACCCTTCTAGATTGTAAATTCCCACCGGAATAAGGTCCTCAATTCCTCTTGTATGTGTTTGTAAATTACAAGTTTTATATCATTGTTTTATTGAAATAAATTGTATCCATGGACAGTGCTGCAGAATATGTTGGCACTTCATAAATAAATGTATAATAAAATAATAATTATTAAATTAATCTATTCTTATTAGCCTTTCATTAAGACAATTAAAATCCGGGCACTCTGCCAAACTGGAGCTATATTGATCAGTTACAGCAGATCATGAGCAGCTGGTGAATTGGATACAGTGTATTTATTGGTGTACTCCAATTATATTAACAATCCGAGCATAACGGCAAAAAGGTTACTTGTAGTATTATACTCATTGTATCTGTTTTCTGCTACGTGCAGTCATAGGACAGTACAATAAATTTATATAATGTTTTAGATTTTGGTTTGCCGTGGGCAATCACCAACACGTGATCCCTTGCTAAAACAGCCTAGCTATAACTGTTAACATGCTGAGTTAAGATTCTAACACATCAAACTTTAGTGTTTGCAAAGTGCTTATATCACATGTGCATAATAAGTGCTTATATCACGTTTCTAAAAAATGTTATCAATACTGATAACCAAACAATTTTTATGATAGATTTATAGGGGTAGATTTATTAAGTGTCGGCGGACATGATCTGCGTCCGCCCGACATCGCTAAATGCCGACAGCATCTGGGGAAATGCTTGCGCAATGCCACCCCCTGCATATTTGCGGCCAATCGGCCGGTAGAAGGGTGTGTCAATCGACAGGATTGCTGTCCGCCACCGAGTTAAGGAGCAGCGGTTTTACGACCACTGCTTCTTAACTCAACTTTCTGGCGAGCCGGAAACTACGGGGGTAGATAGCAGCATACGCTGCTTGTTAAATCTACCCCATAGTCTTATATGTATCAATGAATACCAGGGCTATATACCACACGTTCAAGAACAACATTCAGAATACACTTAATGTATTCACTGATATTTAATGACTTGTTATACCAGCTGCAGAGTATAAAATGTATGAGAAATTTAATTATGTTTATTTGTGCATATGAAATAGCTGGTTTTGTGCTTTTAAACCACAGCCTATTGAAATGGGTTGAGCTTGCAGGTAATACCAGATCTCATTATGTTATCACTTTGTGTACACAGACTTGCTTCCTTATCTTATATTTGTCTGTAAACCTAAGCTCAATACTTAGAGAGAACAATGGGAAATTGTATTACTTAACTATCCTGCACCCCACTGGGAGTGTAATTTATTCTGCTGGATGTGTTTACATAGGTTTATCAAAATCCTATACCTAAGTATATAAACTTTCAGTATAGGTGGGGATACCACAGGCTAAATCAGGCTAAATCAGCTATTTCATAGGCCAAAATAAGGGTAGATTAGCTACTTGTAAACAATTTAATACACTCCAGCAGGTAAAGTGTATTATTGGGAACAATTTAAAGTGGAGAAAAATTGGGGGTAAACTGTCCCTTTAAGCTCTCAAGCTGGTGCAGGATCATACTACTCCAGCAGCAATCATTCTGGTTACACATGGCGCTAGTTATTAATGAAATAGCAGCCCTATTTGTACAGTATACTTCCATGACCACTACTCAGTAAACATGTGACTATTTATTCTAGATACCAAGACATCATTTTGGGGAAATTATTATATAACCCTATTGATTAACATGTTTTTCTCTTGGTTTGCACTAATTATCTTAGCACAAAATATCGCTTCTGCGATATATATATATATATATATATATATATATATATATATATTTAAATATCTATTTAAAAATAATTAGAACATATTCCCCTATGTGCAGAACATTGGAATGTGAAATATTTACAGTAAATACACAGTATAACACTTTATTAAATATGAATATTGTATAAATATGTTTTTTATATGTTTTCATCTACTTAACTGCAAAGGGCTCCAATGCACTTTTATATATGACTATTTGTGTGTACATATGTATGTGTTTATATGTCTTTCCATACAGCTCCCTTAAACCCTCTTCTGCTTTCTGACACTTCTGGGTTTCCGGGGCGAGGTGACGTCACCATGCACATGCATCATGAAGTCACTGGCATCCCTGGATTCCCCGGTCAATGCTCAGCACTAGAACACCAATGCGAGGGGGGTGCAATGAACTCCAAGAGCATCCCTCCCCCCTTCATGATTACATGTGGTCATCATCCGTACTAAAGACAACATGCGGATGACGACCACATGTCGTCATCTGCACTTAAGAGAATAAACTTGTCTGGAGTAAGGAAATTACAGTAAATGGGAATTCCTGTTTAACTGAATTGAACATCACTCCTGATCCCATTGACAACCCATCTTCAAATTTGGTACAGTTAATGAGTAATAGTGTATATACAACATATATTTTTTTGAAAAACATTAAAAGACATGGTTTTGAGAAAATGGCCACCAAACTATTGGTTACAATGACTTAAAGATATATTTTTCCTTATATATGCAAGTAATATTTCATCTGAAGGAGTTCTATAAGACCTTTCCAAAGATGCTGAAATCACTTCTAAAGGTTACCAAAATATTAAATATTAAAGATAACAAGAGGGTGAAAAAATGGTCAGAATCACACATTTTGCACCCCTATAACTTTGTTAATACAGAAGATATGGACCAGCAATTTTGTCTAGGATCATAGCTCAGGTGGCCCTTACAGTATGCAAATTTTTAAATAAAAAAAAATCAAAGAATGTGAGGTTGGAAAGTGCATCTGCATTGGTTGATTTCATATGAAAAGTGTGGCAAATGAAGTGCAAAACAAGTCCTGCCAGCAGGGAATACAGGAAGAGGTTTGTGGAACCTCACATTATGAAAGAAATTATAGTCCACAAGATCATCAGATGTTGGATCTTATACCCAAGCAGGGACGTCTACAAAGAACCATGAAATAGGGGGGGGGGGGGGAATGCAGGTAAGGAAGGTGATCAGGCATTAGCCCCCCAGTACTTTCCTATAAAAAACAGTCTATTTAGAGGCATACACATCAAAATAGTAGAATTTAATGAAAGTATGCAAAGAAGACCAAGTAACCACTTCACATTTCTAATGTGAAGAAGTCTCATTATGGAAGGCCCAAGAAATGGCAACCACCCTTGTGGAATGAGTAGTAAGTCAAATGTGCCTTTCAAATTAAGGCCTTAAGCCAAGCGGATTAAGTAACTGCGGTAGCTTTGTGACCCTTGCATAGTCCAGAAAACAAAGAAGAAGAGCCTAAAGCATATTGTGGATTTCATATAGGACATCAGAGTCCTCCCACATTAAGGTGGTGAGAAAGTTGTTCCTTACAATTCTTAAGACATGGGCACGTAGGAACCACAATTTCCTGATTATGTTCAATGGAGGGACTTTTAAGAACCCTAAAAAATACCAATTTAACATTTAGCCACCAATAAGCAAGCGCAACCCAGGTTCTGAACCAAAAATGGGCCAACTTCTAAGCTTACATTCTTGCTTTTCAAATAAACATATCAAGAGAATAAAGAAAAACTTATAATAGGAGTAAATTATAAAGTTGCTTAAAATTACTGCTCTGTGTGAATCATGAAAGAAACAAATTGGGTTTACTATCCCTTTGAGACCAAAGGAGGAGTAACTAGTTGAATCAGTGGCTTAATTCTAATCAAGACAAAGGTCTGAATATCAGGAATCTTGACAATTTGCTTGTGATACTGAGCAGATATGTCCAAAATTTGAGCTTTAGACGATCAGTAAATACAGTAGATTTGGATAATCAACAAATGCATTATAACAAGACAGTGTAATAGCACTTAGCCTGAACATTAAATGTGTAGTAGATTTTTTTCTGACAAACTTCAAAAAGTTATGTCTTTTCCCACTCCTCCTGTATCATGTGACAGCCATCAGCCAATCACAAATGCATATACGTACCATGTGACAGCCATCAGCCAATCACAAATGCATATACGTACCATGTGACAGCCATTAGCCAATCAAAAATACATATACGTATATTCTGTGACTTCTTGCACATGATTAGTAGGAGCAGGTGACTCACAAAGTGTAAATATAACAAATCTGTGCAGATTTTGTTAATAGAAGTAAATTGGAAAATTGTCTTAAATGGCATGAAATCATGAAAGTTTAATTTTGACTTGAGTGTCCATTTAAATGGATATAAACCACAACAATTTAAAAAAAGTTTCCAATTTACTTCTGATATCAAATTTACTTTATTCTCATGATAATCTGTTTCGAAGAGGTACCTTGGTTTGCATCTGGTGCACTACACGGCAGGAAATGGTGCTGCAATCTAGTGCTCTTGCAAATGGAGAACATTCTTGCAAAACTGCTGCCATATAGTGTTCAAAAAATGGGCCGACTTCTAAGCATAGATATCTGTCTTTCAACAAAAGATACCAAGGGAACGAAGACAATTTGATACAAGAAATAAATTAGAAAGTTTTAAAATAGCATTCTCTATCTGAATCATGAAAGAAAACGTGAGTTTTATATCCTTTTAAGAGAAATGTTTGATAATCCTTTCTTGTAAACCCTCAATAACTCTAGGAATTCTAAAAGAATTTCATGGTATCCTTTTAAAGTACACCAAGACAAAAAGGTTTTCTATGACTTGGGGAAGATATGCCTGGTGACAATAAGCAATCAATGATGTTATCGAGCAAACTTCTATTAGACAAAATTAGGAGTTTGAAGAGGAAGTCGCTAAACCGGGCAAGAGGACATTTTAATCAGGAGTCCAGAGAGGAGATTCTTGCCTAATGCAAGGCCAACTCTGTAGAGCCCTGACAACTGTGTGAAGTTTTAGGGTATTTATTGATAACCTTGCCTCCCAAGGAGACCAAACGCCCTACTCTCTCAAAGCCCCTCCAGCCATAAAGCTTGGCATCAGTCGTGATCGCAGTCCAAACTGGTAGAATATACAAGGCCCCCAGGACAAGTAATTGGTGCGCCTGCCACCATATCAAGTACTTTCTTGTTTCCAAATCTAACAAGATCTTGTTTCTCATAATCTCTATTCCACTCCTGAAATAGTGACAACTGCAGAGGCGTGAGATGAAACCTGGCAAAGATAACTAAATCTTTTAATAGCCACCATGAGGCCTACCACTTACATGTATTGAGCTAGAGAAGGAAGGAGAGTGTGCTGAAGCAGAACACACATTTGTTCATCCATTGTTCTGTCAGAGACAGGGGCAGGTTTAGCTCTGGTTATAATTTCAGTTAAAACATAAAGAGTAGAGAGTTTAAATGAATGAGTGGGTCAGTATGTAGAGGTGTAAAAACATAATTTATGTAAGAACTTACCTGATAAATTCATTTCTTTCATATTGGCAAGAGTCCATGAGCTAGTGACGTATGGGATATACATTCCTACCAGGAGGGGCAAAGTTTCCCAAACCTTAAAATGCCTATAAATACACCCCTCACCACACCCACAATTCAGTTTAACGAATAGCCAAGAAGTGGGGTGATAAGAAAGGAGCGAAAGCATCAAAAATAAGGAATTGGAATAATTGTGCTTTATACAAAAAAATCATAACCACCACAAAAAGGGTGGGCCTCGTGGACTCTTGCTAATATGAAAGAAATGAATTTATCAGGTAAGTTCTTACATAAATTATGTTTTCTTTCATGTAATTAGCAAGAGTCCATGAGCTAGTGACGTATGGGATAGCAGATACCCAAGATGTGGAACTTCCACGCAAGAGTCACTAGAGAGGGAGGGATAAAATAAAGACAGCCAATTCCGCTGAAAAATTAATCCACAACCCAAATCAAAAGTTTCAGTTTTTATAATGAAAAAAACTGAAATTATAAGCATAAGAATCAAACTGAAACAGCTGCCTGAAGTACTATTCTACCAAAAACTGCTTCTGAAGAAGAGAAAACATAAAAATGGTAGAATTTAGTAAAAGTATGCAAAGAAGACCAAGTCGTTGCTTTGCAAATCTGATCAACAGAAGCTTCATTCTTAGAAGCCCAGGAAGTAGAAACTGACCTAGAAGAATGAGCCAAAATCCTCTGAGGCGGGGATTAACCCGACTCCAAATAAGCATGATGAATCAAAAGCTTAACCAAGATGCCAAAGAAATGGCAGAAGCCTTCTGACCTTTCCTAAAATCAGAAAAGATAACAAATAGACTAGAAGTCTTACTGAAATCTGAGTAGCTTCAACATAATATTTCAAAACTCTTACCACACCCAAAAAATTTAAGAATCTTACCAAGGAATTCTTAGGATTAGGACACAAGGAAGGGACAATAATTCCTCTACTAATGTTGTAAGAATTCACAATTTTAGGTAAAAATTGAAATGAAGACAGCAAAACCACCTTATTCTGATGAAAAATCAGAAAAAGGAGACTCACAAGAAAGAGCAGATAATTCAAAAACTGTTCTAGCTGAAGAGATGTCTAAAAGGAACAATACTTTCCATGAAAGTAATTTAATGTTCAAAGAAAGCATATGCTCAAACGGAAGAGCCTGTAAAGCCCTCAGAACCAAATTAAGACTCCAAAGAGGAGAAATTGGCTTAATGACAGGCTTGATACAAACCAAAGCCTGAACAAAACAATGAATAACAGAAAGATTAGCAAATTTTTCTGTGAAAACAGCACAGAATAAAGCAGAGATTTGTCCTTTCAAAGAACTTGCAGACAAAAACCGTTATCCAAACCATTCTGAAAAATCCTAGGAATTCCAAAAGAATGCCAAGAGAATTTATGAGAAGAACATCATGAGATGTAAATCTTCCAAACTCGATAATAAATCTTACTAGACACAGATTTACGAGCCTGCAACATAGTATTAATCACTGAGTCAGAGAAACTTCTATGACTAAGTACTAAGCGCTAAATTTCCATACCATCAAATTAATAATTTGAGTTCCTGATGGAAAAAACGAATGTTAAGATATAAGGTCTGGCCTTAATGGAAGTGACCAAGATTGGCAACTGGACATCCGAACAAGAACCATATACCAAAACCTGTGTGGCCATGCTGGAGCCACCAGCAACACAAAAGATTGCTCCCTGATGATTTTGAAAATCACTCTAAAAAGAAAAACCAGAGGCAAAAAAATATAGGCAGATTGATAACTCCAAGGAAGTGTCAATGCATACACTGCTTCCGCCTGAGGATCCCTGGACCTGAATAGGCCCCTGGGAAGTTCCTTGTTTAGATGAAATGCCATCAGATCTATTTCTGGAAGCCCTCACATCTGAACAATTTGAAAAAAACACATCTGGGTAAAGAGACCATTCTCCCGGATGTAAAGCTTGATTGACAGAGATAATCTGCTTCCCAATTGTCTATACCTGGGAAATGGACCGCAGAAATTAGACAAGAGCTTGATTTAGCCCAAGCAAGTATCCGAGATACTTCTTTCGCAGCCTAAGGACTGAGAGTCCCACCTTGATGATTGACATACGCCACAGTTGTGACATTGTCTGTCTGAAAAACAATAAACGTCTCTTTCTTCAAAAAGAAGCCAAAACTGAAGAACTCTGAGAAATGCACGGAGTTCCAAAATATCGAATGGTAATCTCGCCTCCCGAGATTTCCAAACCCCTTGTGCTGACAGAGATCCCCAGACAGCCTCCCAACCTAAAAGACGCACGTCTGTAGTGATCATGGTCCAGGTTGAATGAACCGAAGAGACCCGTAGAACTATATGATGGTGATCTAACCACCAAGTCAAAGATAGTTGAACATTGGGATTCAAAGATATAAAAAGTGATATCCTAGAATCCCTGCACCATTAATTCAGCATAAAAAACTGGAAAGGTTTCCTATGAAAATGAGCAAAGGGAATCGAATCCAATGCTGCAGTCATGAGACCTAAAACTTCCATGCATATAGCAACTGAAGGAAATAATAGAGACTAAAGGTTCCGACAAACGGAACCCAATAAAATTGTCACTTGTCTGTTAGAGACAAAGACATTGACACAATCTATCTGGAAACCTAAAAAGAAAGGTGACCCTTGTCTGAGGAATCAAAGAGCTTTTGATAAAAAGATCCTCTAACCATGTCTTGAAGAAACAACAAAAGTTGAATCGTATGAGATTCCGCAGAACGAAAAGAATGAGCCAGTACCACGAGACCGTCCAAATAAGGAAACACTGAGAACATTGAAAAGATTCTTAGAGCTATCGCTAGACCAGAAGGAAAAGCAACAAATTGGTAATGCTTGTCAAAAAAAGAGAATCTCAGAAAATGAAAATAATCTGAATGAAAACAGAAAATGAAGATATGCATCTATTGTATCTATTGTAAACAAATAATGCCCTCACTGACCAAAAGGCAGAATAGACCATATAAACACCATTCTAGAAGATGGTACACTTATGACAATTCAAAAAGATTTTCTATCTTTGGGACAATGAATAGTTTTGAATAAAACCCCCAAACCCTGTTCCTAAAAATGGAACTGGTATAAATACCCCAGAAAACTCCAGGTCTGAGCAGCGCCTTGAGCCCCAACGGGTGACCAGCTGCGCTTCACAAGTACCCAATACATACAGGTCTGAAACACACTTCAGGAAAGAGTGAGCCTTACTGAAAAAGCTGGAATATGTTAGAGAAAAAAGACTTCTCACAGGCGGTTTTACTCTGAATCCTATTCTGTACCCAAATCTAAGAAGTTTGGACCGAATTGAACCAAAATTTTTAAAAAAAAGTCTTAACCTGCCCCTTACCAGCTAGCTGGAATAAGAACCGCACCTACATGCATATTTGGGGAGCTGACTTTGATATTTTAAAAGGCTTAAATTAAATGAAGAAAACTTCCAATTATAAATATGTTACTTGGGGAAGAATTAGGATTCCGTTCCTTAGTAAGAACAAAAACTAATATAAGCTTAAGATTTAGTCTTAGAACTCAATCTTGAAGCCCAGAGTAACAGTAGAAGAATTGAATCCAATTGTGAACCAAATAATTGATTACCTTGGAAAAAAAGAAATATGGAATTTAGAAATCAAATTAGCATTCCAAGATTGAAGTCACAAAGTTCTTCTAGCTAAAATAGCTAAAGACATAGATTAAACCTCATTTGCGAAAATATAAAAAAAATGACGACACAAATGAAATTATTAGCATGTTGATCAACTTAACAATGCTAAACAAATCATAATCCGATACTTGTTGCACTAAAGTATCCAACCAGAAAGTTGAAGCGGTTGCAACATCAGCCAAATAAATTACAGGTCTAAAAAAAGTACCTGAAAATAAAAAAAATTCCTTAAATAAGATACAAGTTTCCCATCTGAAGGAAAAAAATAAATACTATTTGCTATAGGAATAGTAGTATGTTAAGCAAGAGTAGAGATAGCCCCATTAACTTGGGGAATCTTTCCTCAAAACTTAAAAAAAAAACTGCCGGCAAAGGATACAATTTAAAAACCTTAAAGAAGGAATAAAAGAAATTCCCGGCCTATTCCATTCCCTAGTATCAGGAACTAGAGAAAACCTCTGAAGAAACCACAGAAGGTTAATAAGCAGAATTTAAATGTTAGCTAGTCTTAATCAAAAGAACTAGTTACTTCAATATCCAAAATAATCAACACCTTTTCAACAAAGAACGAATGTACTCTATTTAAAAATAAAAAAGTAGATTTGTTAGTGTCAATATCTGATGAAGAATATTCTGAATGAGAAAAAACACCATCAGAGAAGGATAATTCAGTATGTAGTTGGTCATTTGAAACTTCATCAACTAAATGAGAAGTTTAAAAAAGACCTAAAAATTTTATTAGAAGGCAGGATGGCAGACAAAGCCTTTAGAATAGAATCAGAAAAATATTCTTATAAATTCCTAAAAATATCTTGTACATTAGATGTAAAAAGAATAGCAATAGATAATGCATAAATACTAATGGACTCTGCATGTAAAAGTTTATCATAATAACTTATTACAAACCATAGCTAAAGATAAACATTCATAACATTAAAATAAATTAACTTAGCTTTGGTAGGACTGATATCAGTCATCAGGAATCCCTTAGTATTTTCTGATACAGGAACAGTTTTTGGAATATTTTGCAATATGTAATAGAAAGAAAACACATAAAGCAAAATTATCAAATTCCTTAAATGACAGTTTCAGGAATGGGAAAAAATGCAAAATGAAACAAGCTTCTAGAAAACCAGAAGCAACTGAAAAACATAATTTATGCTTACCTGATAAATTTATTTCTCTTGTAGTGTATCCAGTCCACGGATCATCCATTACTTGTGGGATATTCTCCTTCCCAACAGGAAGTTGCAAGAGGATCACCCACAGCAGAGCTGCTATATAGCTCCTCCCCTCACTGCCATATCCAGTCATTCAACCGAAACAAGCTGAGAAAGGAGAAACCATAGGGTGCAGTGGTGACTGTAGTTTAATTAAAATTTAGACCTGCCTGAAAAGGACAGGGCGGGCCGTGGACTGGATACACTACAAGAGAAATAAATTTATCAGGTAAGCATAAATTATGTTTTCTCTTGTTAAGTGTATCCAGTCCACGGATCATCCATTATTTGTGGGATACCAATACCAAAGCTAAAGTACACGGATGATGGGAGGGACAAGGCAGGAACTTAAACGGAAGGAACCACTGCCTGTAGAACCTTTCTCCCAAAAACAGCCTCCGAAGAAGCAAAAGTATCAAATTTGTAAAATTTGGAAAAAGTATGAAGCGAAGACCAAGTTGCAGCCTTGCAAATCTGTTCAACAGAGGCCTCATTTTTAAAGGCCCAGGTGGAAGCCACAGCTCTAGTAGAATGAGCTGTAATCCTTTCAGGAGGCTGCTGTCCAGCAGTCTCATAGGCTAAACGGATTATACTCCGAAGCCAAAAAGAAAGAGAGGTTGCCGAGGCCTTCTGACCTCTCCTCTGTCCACAGTAAACAACAAACAGGTTAGATGTTTGGCGAAAATCTTTAGTAGCCTGTAAGTAAAACTTCAAGGCACGGACTACGTCTAGATTATGCAAAAGACGTTCTTTCTTTGAAGAAGGATTAGGACATAATGATGGAACAACAATCTCTTGATTGATATTCTTGTTAGAAACCACCTTAGGTAAAAACCCAGGTTTTGTACGCAGAACAACTTTATCTGAATGAAAGATCAGATAAGGAGAATCACAATGTAAGGCAGATAACTCCGAGACACTTCGAGCCGAGGAAATAGCCATCAGAAAAAGAACTTTCCATGAAAGAAGTTTGATATCAATAGAATGAAGGGGTTCAAACGGAACCCCTTGAAGAACTTTAAGAACCAAGTTTAAGTTCCATGGAGGAGCAACAGGTTTAAACACAGGCTTAATTCTAACTAAAGCCTGACAAAATGCCTGAACGTCTGGAACTTCTGCCAGACGCTTGTGTAAAAGAATAGACAGAGCAGAAATCTGTCCCTTTAAAGAACTAGCTGATAATCCTTTGTCCAAATCCTCTTGGAGGAAGGACAATATCCTAGGAATCCTAACCCTACTCCATGAGTAATTCTTGGATTCACACCAATGAAGATATTTATGCCATATCTTGTGGTAAATTTTCCTGGTGACAGGCTTTCGTGCCTGTATTAAGGTATCAATTACTGACTCGGAGAAGCCACGCTTTGATAGGATCAAGAGTTCAATCTCCATGCAGTCAGTCTCAGAGAAAGTAGATTCGGATGATTGAAAGGACCTTGTATTAGAAGGTCTTGTCTCAGAGGCAGAGTCCATGGTGGAAAGGATGACATGTCCACTAGGTCTGCATACCAGGTCCTGCGTGGCCACGCAGGCGCTATCAATATCACTGATGCTCTTTCCTGTTTGATTTTGGCAATCAGACGAGGGAGCAAAGGAAACGGTGGAAACACATAAGCCAGGTTGAAGAACCAAGGCTCTGCTAGAGCATCTATCAGTGCCGCTTCTGGGTCCCTGGACCTGGATCCGTAACAAGGAAGCTTGGCGTTCTGGTGAGACGCCATGAGATCCAATTCTGGTTTGCCCCAACGGAGAACCAATTGAGCAAACACCTCCAGATGGAGTTCCCATTCCCCCGGATGAAAAGTCTGACGACTTAGAAAATCCGCCTCCCAGTTCTCTACACCTGGGATATGGATCGCTGACAGGTGGCAAGAGTGAGTCTCTGCCCAGCGAATTATCTTGGAGACTTCTGACATCGCTAGGGAGCTCCTGGTTCCCCCTTGATGGTTGATGTAAGCCACAGTCGTGATGTTGTCCGACTGAAATCTGATGAACCTCAGTGTTGCTAGCTGAGGCCAAGCCAGAAGAGCACTGAATATTGCTCTTAACTCCAGAATATTTATTGGGAGGAGTTTCTCCTCCGGAGTCCATGAACCCTGAGCCTTCAGGGAGTTCCAGACTGCACCCCAACCTAGAAGGCTGGCATCTGTTGTTACAATTGTCCAATCTGGTCTGCGAAAGGTCATACCCTTGGACAGATGGGCCCGAGATAACCACCAGAGAAGAGAATCTCTGGTTTCCTGACCCAGATTTAGTAGAGGGGACAAATCTGTGTAATCCCCATTCCACTGACTGAGCATGCATAATTGCAGCGGTCTGAGATGCAGGCGCGCAAATGGCACTATGTCCATCGCCGCTACCATTAAGCCGATTACTTCCATGCACTGAGCCACCGTGGGGCGCGGAATGGAGTGAAGAACACGGCAAGCATTTAGAAGTTTTGATAACCTGGACTCCGTCAGGTAAATTTTCATTTCTACAGAATCTATTAGAGTCCCTAGGAAGGAAACCCTTGTGAGAGGAGATAGAGAACTCTTTTCTTTGTTCACTTTCTACCCATGCGACCTCAGGAATGCCAGAACTATCGCTGTATGAGATTTGGCAATTTGAAAGCTTGATGCCTGTATCAGGATGTCGTCCAGGTAAGGAGCCACCTCTATGCCTCGCGGTCTTAGGACTGCCAGAAGTGAGCCCAGAACCTTTGTAAAAATTCTTGGGGCTGTAGCCATCCCGAATGGAAGAGCTACAAATTGGTAATGCCTGTCTAGAAAGGCAAACCTCAGGAACTGATGATGATTCTTGTGAATCGGAATGTGAAGGTAGACATCCTTTAAGTCCACTGTGGTCATGTACTGACCCTCTTGGATCATGGGTAAAATGGTTCGAATAGTTTCCATCTTGAATGACTGAACTCTGAGGAATTTGTTTAGGATCTTTAAATCCAAAATTGGTCTGAAGGTTCCCTCTTTTTTGGGAACCACAAACAGATTTGAATAAAACCCCTGTCCTTGTTCCGTCCGCGGAACTGGATGGATCACTCCCATTACAAGGAGATCTTGTACGCAGCTTAGGAATGCCTCTTTCTTTATCTGGTTTGCAGATAATCTTGAAAGGTGAAATCTCCCTTGTGGAGGAGAAGCTTTGAAGTCCAGAAGATATCCCGGAGATATGATCTCCAACGCCCAGGGATCCTGAACATCTCTTGCCCACGCCTGGGCGAAGAGAGAGAGTCTGCCCCCTACTAGATCCGTTGTCGGATAGAGGGCCGCTCCTTCATGCTGTCTTAGAGGCAGCAGCAGGCTTTCTGGCCTGCTTGCCCTTGTTCCAGGACTGGTTAGGTTTCCAGGCCTGCTTGGATTGAGCAAAAGTTCCCTCTTGTTTTGAAGCAGAGGAAGTTGATGCTGCACCTGCCTTGAAATTTCGAAAGGCACGAAAATTACACTGTTTGGCCTTTGATTTGGCCCTGTCCTGAGGAAGGGTATGACCCTTACCTCCAGTAATGTCAGCAATAATTTATTTCAAACCAGGCCCGAATAAGGTCTGCCCCTTGAAAGGAATGTTGAGTAATTTAGACTTTGAAGTTACATCAGCTGACCAGGATTTGAGCCATAGCGCCCTAAGCGCCTGGATGGCGAATCCGGAATTCTTAGCCGTTAGTTTAGTCAAATGAACAATGGCATCAGAAACAAATGAGTTAGCTAGCTTAAGAGTTCTAAGCTTGTCAACAATTTCAGTCAATGGAGCTGTATGGATGGCCTCTTCCAGGGCCTCAAACCAGAATGCCGCCGCAGCAGTGACAGGCGCAATGCATGCAAGGGGCTGTAAAATAAAACCTTGTTGAATAAACATTTTCTTAAGGTAACCCTCTAATTTTTTATCCATTGGATCTGAAAAAGCACAACTGTCCTCAACCGGGATAGTGGTACGCTTTGCTAAAGTAGAAACTGCTCCCTCCACCTTAGGGACAGTCTGCCATAAGTCCCGTGTAGTGGCATCTATTGGAAACATTTTTCTAAATATAGGAGGTGGGGAAAAGGGCACACCGGGCCTATCCCACTCCTTACTAATAATTTCTGTAAGCCTTTTAGGTATTGGAAAAACATCAGTACTCACCGGCACTGCATAGTATTTATCCAGCCTACACAATTTCTCTGGCACTGCAATTGTGTCACAGTCATTCAGAGCAGCTAATACCTCCCCAAGCAATACACAGAGGTTCTCAAGCTTAAATTTAAAATTAGAAATCTCTGAATCAGGTCTCCCCGATTCAGAGACGTCACCCACAGACTGAAGCTCTCCGTCCTCAGGTTCTGCATATTGTGACGCAGTATCAGACATGGCTCTTACAGCATCTACGCGCTCTGTATCTCGTCTAACCCCAGAGCTATCGTGCTTGCCTCTCAATTCAGGCAATCTGGATAATACCTCTGACAGGGTATTATTCATGATTGCAGCCATGTCCTGCAAAGTAATCGCTATGGGCGTCCCTGATGTACTTGGCGCCATATAAGCGTGCGTCCCTTGAGCGGGAGGCGAAGGGTCCGACACGTGGGGAGAGTTAGTCGGCATAACTTCCCCCTCGACAGACCCCTCTGGTGACAATTCTTTTATAGATAAAGACTGATCTTTACTGTTTAAGGTGAAATCAATACATTTAGTACACATTCTCCTATGGGGCTCCACCATGGCTTTTAAACATAATGAACAAGTATCCTCTGTTTCAGACATGTTTGTACAGACTAGCAATGAGACTAGCAAGCTTGGAAAACACTTTAAAGCAAGTTAACAAGCAAATTAAAAAATGTTACTGTGCCTTTAAGAGAAACAAATTTTGACAAAATTTGAAATAACAGTGAAAAAAGGCAGTTACACTAACAACATTTTTACAGTGTATGTAACAAGTCAGCAGAGCATTGCACCCACTTGCAAATGGATGATTAACCCCTTAATAACAAAAACAGAATAATAAATGACAAAAACGTTTTTGTTTTTTTTAAACACAGTCACAACAACTGCCCTCCTCAAACACGACTTTGAAGCCTTTTGAGCCCTTCAGAGATGTCCTGTATCATGCAGAGGGAAGCTGAATGTCTCTGTCAGTATTTTTAGCTGCACAGAAAAGCACTAAAAAAGGCCCCTCCCACTCATATTACAACAGTGGAAAGCCTGAGGAAACTGTTTCTAGGCAAAAATCAAGCCAGCCATGTGGAGAAAAACTAGGCCCCAATAAGTTTTGTCACCAAACATATATAAAAACGATTAACATGCCAGCAAACGTTTTATATTACACTTTTATAAGAGTATGTATCTCTGTTAATAAGCCTGATACCACTCGCTATCACTGCATTTAAGGCTTAACTTACATTAATCCGGTGTCAGCATCATTTTTCTAGCAAATTCCATCCCTAGAAATATGTTTACTGCACATACCTTATTGCAGGAAAACCTGCACGCCATTCCCTCTCTGAAGTTACCTCACTCCTCAGAATATGTGAGAACAGCAATTGATCATAGTTACTTCTGCTAAGATCATAGAAATCACAGGCAGATTCTTCTTCTAATACTGCCTTTGATGAAACAGTACACTCCGGTACCATTTAAAAATAACAAACTTTTGATTGAAGTTAAAAAAACTAACTATAATACACCACTCTCCTCTTACTACGTCCATCTTTGTTGAGAGTTGCAAGAGAATGACTGGATATGGCAGTGAGGGGAGGAGCTATATAGCAGCTCTGCTGTGGGTGATCCTCTTGCAACTTCCTGTTGGGAAGGAGAATATCCCACAAGTAATGGATGATCCGTGGACTGGATACACTTAACAAGAGAAAGTGAGACTGAAATAATGTGAAAAAAAACTGGTGCCAAGAATGACGCCCATATTTTTTGGCGCCAAAAAAACGTCCGCAATACACATACGTCAAAAATGACGCAATTACGAAAAAACCTCCGGCGCCAAATATGATGCCGGAAATGACGAAATTTTTGAGCCAAAAAAGTCTCGCGCCAAAAATAACGCAATAAATAGAAGCATTTTCTGCACCCGCGAGCCTAACAGCCCGCAATTTTGAAAAAAAGTCAATTGAAAATTGAAGGTAAGAAATATGAAATTTATATGCATTTTCCCAAAATGAAACTGACAGTCTGAATGAAGGAATACTGAATATCCTGAATCATGGCAAATATAAGTTTAAACACATATCTTTAGAACTTTACATATAAAGTGCCCACCATAGCTTTGAGTGTCATAAATAGAAATAAGACTTACTTACCCTAAGACACTCATCTACATATAGTAGATAGCCAAACCAGTACTGAAACGAGAATCAGTAGAGGTAATGGTATATAAGAGTATATCGTAGATCTGAAAAGGGAGGTAGGAGAAGAAATCTCTACGACCGATAACAGAGAACCTATGAAATAGATCCCTTAGAGGAAGACCATTGAATTCAAATAGGCAATACTCTCTTCACATCCCTCTGACATTCACTGCACTCTGAGAGGAAAACCGAGCTTCAACCTGCTGCGAAGCGCATATCAACATAAAATCTAGCACAAACTTACTTCACCACCTCCATGGGAGGCAAAGTTTGTAAAACTGAATTGTGGGTGTGGTGAGGGGTGTATTTATAGGCATTTTAAGGTTTGTTAAACTTTGCCCCTCTTGGTAGGAATGTATATCCCATATGTCACTAGCTCATGGACTCTTGCTAATTACATGAAAGAAACAGGGGTTATTGCAGGGGTTTGTTGCGCTTAAAGGGCAAGTCAACCCAGAAAATATTCTAACCTCTTTAGATAATGTATTTAACTAATAGTACTGCTAACTGTAGCCCAATAATGAAGTAAATATAGTGTGCAAGTAAAAGACTTACTAGATCTCCTTTTGCCGTTTTGAAATGGCCGCCTCACCCCTCCTTTACCTATGTCATCCTCATCTTCCACTGAATTAATTTTATCTATCTGGCTCGTTCCTGCGATTTGCGCATGCCCAATGCGCTGTTTTAGTCAAGAGCGGCTTTTTCAGGAACAAAAAAAAAAAAAAAAAAAAATGCTCAGTAGCATAGTGGTTCCTATATGCGGCGGATCAGTGTGCGTTCCCTTCATCGGTCCCAAAGCCCAGCGGTACCAGAGCTGTTCCAGTATTGTAATTGAAGCCAAATTCCGCTGCATAGGAACTGCTATGCTACTGAGTGTTTTTTTTTTTTTTTGTTCCTACCTAAAAAAGCCCCCTTCACTAAAACGGTGCATGCGCAAATCGTGGGAACAAGATGGATATATAAAATTAATTCAGTGTAAGATGAGGATGACGTAAGGAAAGGAGGGGTGAGGCGGCCATTTTAAAACGGCCGAAGGAGCTCTAGTAAGTCTTTTTACTTGCACACTATATTTACTTCATTATTGGGCTACAGTTTGCAGTACTATTTGTTAAATACATTATCTAAAGAGGTTAGAAAATATTTTGGGTTGACTTGCCCTTTAATACAGTTTCAGTAATATTGCTAAAAGTGTATTCGATGCAACCAATCTTAGTCTTTTGCACTCAGTGCATTTAGACTTGGATTTCAGATAACATAAATTAAATAACAATCATCTACAAATAACATTTTCATATATGTGTTTTATTGAGAGTTAATTAGGGACTCTCAAAAAATCTTTCCCCTAATAAAAACCTTACTGTGCTTAGTGGTGCAGGTGACACACCACACACGTACACTCACTTGTGCCCTGTATCCCTCAGACACATCACACATATACACTCAACTGTGCCCTGTATCCCTCAGACACATCACACACACATACACTCACCTGTACCCTGTATCCCTCAGACACATCACACACACATACACTCACCTGTACCCTGTATCCCTCAGACACATCACACACATACACTCACCTGTACCCTGTATCCATCAGACACATCACACACATACACTCACCTGTACCCTGTATCCCTCAGACACATTACACACATACACTCACCTGTACCCTGTATCCCTCAGACACATCACACACATACACTCACCTGTACCCTGTATCCATGAGACACATTACACACATACACTCACCTGTACCATGTATCCCTCAGACACATCACACACATACACTCACCTGTACCCTGTATCCCTCAGACACATCACACACATACACTCAGCTGTACCCTGTATCCCTCAGACACATCACACACATACACTCACCTGTACCATGTATCCCTCAGACACATCACACACATACACTCACCTGTACCCTGTATCCCTCAGAAACATCACACACATACACTCATCTGTACCCTGTATCCCTCAGACACATCACACATATACACTCAACTGTGCCCTGTATCCTTCAGACACATCACACACATACACTCACCTGTACCCTGTATCCCTCATACACATCACACACATACACACTCACCTGTACCCTGTATCCCTCAGACACATCACACACATACACTCACCTGTACCCTGTATCCCTCAGACACATCACACATATACACTCAACTGTGCCCTGTATCCTTCAGACACATCACACACATACACTCACCTGTACCCTGTATCCTTCAGACACATCACACACATACACTCACCTGTACCCTGTATCCTTCAGACACATCACACACACACACTCACCTGTACCCTGTATCCTTCAGACACATCACACACATACACTCACCTGTACCCTGTATCCTTCAGACACATCACACACACACACTCACCTGTACCCTGTATCCTTCAGACACATCACACACATACACACACCTGTACCCTGTATCCCTCAGACACATCACACACATACACTCACCTGTACCCTATATCCCTCAGACACATTACACACATATACTCACCTGTACCCTGTATCCCTCAGACACATCACACACATACACTCACCTGTACCCTGTATCCCTCATACACATCACACACATACACTCACCTGTACCCTGTATCCCTCAGACACATCACACACATACACTCACCTGTACCCTATATCCCTCAGACACATCACACACATATACTCACCTGTACCCTGTATCCCTCAGACACATCACACACATACACTCACCTGTACCCTGTATCCCTCAGACACATCACACACATACACTCACCTGTACCCTGTATCCCTCAGACACATCACACATATACACTCACCTGTACCCTGTATCCCTCATACACATCACACACACACACACACACACACTTACCTGTACCCTGTATCCCTCAGACACATCACACATATACACTCAACTGTGCCCTGTATCCTTCAGACACATCACACACATACACTCACCTGTACCCTGTATCCCTCAGAAACATCACACACATACACTCACCTGTACCCTATATCCCTCAGATACATCACACACATACACTCACCTGTACCCTGTATCCCTCAGTCACATCACACACATACACTCACCTGTACCCTGTATCCCTCAGTCACATCACACACATACACTCACCTGTACCCTATATCCCTCAGATACATCACACACATACACTCACCTGTACCCTGTATCCCTCAGTCACATCACACACATACACTCACCTGTACCCTATATCCCTCAGATACATCACACATATACACTCACCTGTACCCTGTATCCCTCAGACACATCACACACATACACTCACCTGTACACTGTATCCCTCAGACACATCACACACATACACTCACCTGTAACCTGTATCCCTCAGACACATCACACACATACACTCACCTGTACCCTGTATCCCTCAGACACATCACACACATACACTCACCTGTACCCTGTATCCCTCAGACACATCACACACATACACTCACCTGTACCCTGTATCCCTCAGACACATCAAACACATACACTCACCTGTACCCTGTATCCCTCAGTCACATCACACACATACACTCACCTGTACCCTATATCCCTCAGATACATCACACATATACACTCACCTGTACCCTGTATCCCTCAGACACATCACACACATACACTCACCTATACCCTATATCCCTCAGATACATCACACATATACACTCACCTGTACCCTGTATCCCTCAGACACATCACACACTTACACTCACCTGTATCCAGTATCCCTCAGACACATCACACGCATACACTCACCTGTACCCTGTATCCCTCAGATACATCACACACATACATTCACCTGTAACCAGTATCCCTCAGACACATCACACATATACACTCACCTGTACCATGTATCCCTCAGACACATCACACACTTACACTCACCTGTATCCAGTATCCCTCAGACACATCACACACATACACTCACCTGTACCCTGTATCCCTCAGACACATCACACACTTACACTCACCTGTATCCAGTATCCCTCAGACACATCACACACATACACTTACCTGTACCCTTTATACCTCAGACACATCACACATATACACTCACCTGTACCCTGTATCCCTCAGACACATCCCACACATACACTCACCTGTAACCTTTATTCCTCAGACACATCACACACTTACACTCACCTGTATCCAGTATCCCTCAGACACATCACACACATACACTCACCTGTACCCTTTATACCTCAGACACATCACACATATACACTCACCTGTACCCTGTATCCCTCAGACACATCCCACACATACACTCACCTGTACCCCTCAGACACATCACACACGTACACTCACCTGTACCCTGTATCTCTAAGACACATTACACACATACTCACCTTTACCCTGTATTCCTCAGATACATCACACACATGCACTTACCTGTACCCTGTATCCCTCAGACACATCACACACATGCACCTGTACCCTGTATCCCTCAGACAGATAACACACATACACTCACCTGTACCCTGTATCCCTCAGACACATCACACACATACACTCACCTGTACCCTGTATCCCTCAGACACATCACACACATACACTCACTGGTACCCTGTATCCCTCAGACACATCACACACATACACTCACCTGTATCCTGTATCCCTCATACACATCACACACATATACACTCACCTGTACCCTGTATCCCTCAGACACATCACACACATACACTCACCTGTACCCTGTATCCCTCAGATACATCACACACGTACACTCACCTGTACACTGTATCCCTCAGACACATCACACACATACACTCACCTGTACCCTGTATCCCTCAGACACATCACACACATACACTCACCTGTGCCCTGTATCCCACAGACACATCACACACATACACTCACCTGTACCCTGTATCCCTCAGACACATCACACACATACACTCACCTGTACCATGTATCCCTCAAACACATCACACACATAGACTCACCTGTACCCTGTATCTCTCACACATCACACACATACACTCACCTGTACCATGTATCCCTCAGACACATCACACACATACACTCACCTGTACCCTGTATACCTCAGATGCATCACACACATACACTCACCTGTACCCTGTATCCCTCAGACACATCACACATATACACTCACCTGTACCCTGTATCCCTCAGACACATCACACACGCATACACTCACCTGTACCCTGTATCCCTCACACACGACACACGTACACTCACCTGTAACCTGTATCCCTCAGACACATCACACAAATACACTCACCTGTACCCTGTATCCCTCAGACACATCAAACACATACACTCACCTGTGCCCTGTATCCCTCAGACACATCACACACATACACTCACCTGTACCCTGTATCCCTCAGACACATCACACATATACACTCACCTGTACCCTGTATCCCTCAGACACATCACACACATACACTCACCTGTACCATGTATCCCTCAAACACATCACACATATACACTCACCTGTACCCTGTATCCCTCAGACACATCACACACATACACTCACCTGTACCATGTATCCCTCAAACACATCACACATATACACTCACCTGTACCCTGTATCCCTCAGACACATCACACACATACACTCACCTGTACCCTGTATCCCTCAGACACATCACACACATACACTCACCTGTACCCTGTATCCCTCAGACACATCACACACATACACTCACCTGTACCATGTATCCCTCAAACACATCACACATATACACTCACCTGTACCCTGTATCCCTCAGACACATCACACACATACACTCACCTGTACCATGTATCCCTCAAACACATCACACACATACACTCATCTGTACCCTGTATACCTCAGACACATCACACACATACACTCACCTTTACCATGTATACCTCAGACACATCACACACATACACTCACCTGTACCCTGTATCCCTCAGACACATCACACACATACACTTACCTGTACCCTGTATCCCTCACACATCACACACATACACTCACCTGTACCCTGTATCCCTCAGTCACATCACACACATTCACTCACCTGTACCCTGTATCCCTCAGACACATCAAACACATACACTCACCTGTGCCCTGTATCCCTCAGACACATCACACACATACACTCACCTGTACCCTGTATCCCTCAGACACATCACACACATACACTCACCTGTACCATGTATACCTCAGACACATCACACACATACACTTACCTGTACCCTGTATCCCTCAGACACATCACACATATACACTCACCTGTACCCTGTATCCTTCACACATCACACACATACACTCACCTGTACTAATATCGTCACTGATTTCCTGCTTTACAGCTTCCAGTTGACTCATTACATACAGATCATTTGTTTGTTCAGCATTAAGTGTGACTTCAGTCTTAACATCACCTGCATAGATCATATAAATATAGTCACATTTTAGCTTTTTAGCACTGAACAAGGGAAATTGTAATATCTTAATGTCACACACATACACTCAACTTTACCCAATATCCCTAAGCCTTAAGTCCAACATACATGACACACACTCACCTGTGTCTTGAATCCCTTCAACAAGTCATACACATACATTTACCTGTAGCCTGTATCCCTCAGACATGTCACATACATACACTCACCTGTACCCTGTATCCCTCAGACACATCACACACTTACACTCACCTGTACCCTGTATCCCTCAGACACATCACACACATACACTCACCTGTACCCTGTATCCCTCAGACACATCACACACATACACTCACCTGTACACTGTATGCCTCAGACACATCACACACTCATCTGTACCCTGTATCCCTCAGACACATCACACACTCACCTGTACCCTGTATCCCTCAGACACATCACACACTTACACTCACCTGTACCCTGTATCCCTCAGACACATCACACACTTACACTCACCTGTACCCTGTATCCCTCAGACACATCACACACATACACTCACCTGTACACTGTATGCCTCAGACATGTCACATACATACACTCACCTGTACCCTGTATCCCTCAGACACATCACACACATACACTCACCTGTACCCTGTATCCCTCAGACACATCACACACATACACTCACCTGTACCCTGTATCCCTCAGATACATCACACACATACACTCACCTGTACCCTGTATCCCTCAGATACATCACACACATACACTCACCTGTACCCTGTATCCCTCAGATACATCACACACATACACTCACCTGTACCCTGTATCTCTCAGGCACATCACACACACACACCTGTACCCTGTATCCCTCAGACATGTCACATACATACACTCACCTGTACCCTGTATCCCTCAGACACATCACACACTCACCTGTACACTGTATCCCTCAGACATGTCACATACATACACTCACCTGTACCCTGTATCCCTCAGACACATCACACACATACACTCACCTGTACCCTGTATCCCTCAGACACATCACACACATACACTCACCTATACCCTATATCCCTCAGATACATCACACATATACACTCACCTGTACCCTGTATCCCTCAGACACATCACACACTTACACTCACCTGTATCCAGTATCCCTCAGACACATCACACGCATACACTCACCTGTACCCTGTATCCCTCAGATACATCACACACATACATTCACCTGTAACCAGTATCCCTCAGACACATCACACATATACACTCACCTGTACCATGTATCCCTCAGACACATCACACACTTACACTCACCTGTATCCAGTATCCCTCAGACACATCACACACATACACTCACCTGTACCCTGTATCCCTCAGACACATCACACACTTACACTCACCTGTATCCAGTATCCCTCAGACACATCACACACATACACTTACCTGTACCCTGTATCCCTCAGACACATCACACATATACACTCACCTGTACCCTGTATCCCTCAGACACATCCCACACATACACTCACCTGTACCCCTCAGACACATCACACACGTACACTCACCTGTACCCTGTATCTCTAAGACACATTACACACATACTCACCTTTACCCTGTATTCCTCAGATACATCACACACATGCACTTACCTGTACCCTGTATCCCTCAGACACATCACACACATGCACCTGTACCCTGTATCCCTCAGACAGATAACACACATACACTCACCTGTACCCTGTATCCCTCAGACACATCACACACATACACTCACCTGTACCCTGTATCCCTCAGACACATCACACACATACACTCACTGGTACCCTGTATCCCTCAGACACATCACACACATACACTCACCTGTATCCTGTATCCCTCATACACATCACACACATATACACTCACCTGTACCCTGTATCCCTCAGACACATCACACACATACACTCACCTGTACCCTGTATCCCTCAGATACATCACACACGTACACTCACCTGTACACTGTATCCCTCAGACACATCACACACATACACTCACCTGTACCCTGTATCCCTCAGACACATCACACACATACACTCACCTGTGCCCTGTATCCCACAGACACATCACACACATACACTCACCTGTACCCTGTATCCCTCAGACACATCACACACATACACTCACCTGTACCATGTATCCCTCAAACACATCACACACATAGACTCACCTGTACCCTGTATCTCTCACACATCACACACATACACTCACCTGTACCATGTATCCCTCAGACACATCACACACATACACTCACCTGTACCCTGTATACCTCAGATGCATCACACACATACACTCACCTGTACCCTGTATCCCTCAGACACATCACACATATACACTCACCTGTACCCTGTATCCCTCAGACACATCACACACGCATACACTCACCTGTACCCTGTATCCCTCACACACGACACACGTACACTCACCTGTAACCTGTATCCCTCAGACACATCACACAAATACACTCACCTGTACCCTGTATCCCTCAGACACATCAAACACATACACTCACCTGTGCCCTGTATCCCTCAGACACATCACACACATACACTCACCTGTACCCTGTATCCCTCAGACACATCACACATATACACTCACCTGTACCCTGTATCCCTCAGACACATCACACACATACACTCACCTGTACCATGTATCCCTCAAACACATCACACATATACACTCACCTGTACCCTGTATCCCTCAGACACATCACACACATACACTCACCTGTACCATGTATCCCTCAAACACATCACACATATACACTCACCTGTACCCTGTATCCCTCAGACACATCACACACATACACTCACCTGTACCCTGTATCCCTCAGACACATCACACATATACACTCACCTGTACCCTGTATCCCTCAGACACATCACACACATACACTCACCTGTACCATGTATCCCTCAAACACATCACACATATACACTCACCTGTACCCTGTATCCCTCAGACACATCACACACATACACTCACCTGTACCATGTATCCCTCAAACACATCACACACATACACTCATCTGTACCCTGTATACCTCAGACACATCACACACATACACTCACCTTTACCATGTATACCTCAGACACATCATACACATACACTTACCTGTACCCTGTATCCCTCAGACACATCACACATATACACTCACCTGTACCCTGTATCCCTCACACATCACACACATACACTCACCTGTACCCTGTATCCCTCAGTCACATCACACACATTCACTCACCTGTACCCTGTATCCCTCAGACACATCAAACACATACACTCACCTGTGCCCTGTATCCCTCAGACACATCACACACATACACTCACCTGTACCCTGTATCCCTCAGACACATCACACACATACACTCACCTGTACCATGTATACCTCAGACACATCACACACATACACTTACCTGTACCCTGTATCCCTCAGACACATCACACATATACACTCACCTGTACCCTGTATCCTTCACACATCACACACATACACTCACCTGTACTAATATCGTCACTGATTTCCTGCTTTACAGCTTCCAGTTGACTCATTACATACAGATCATTTGTTTGTTCAGCATTAAGTGTGACTTCAGTCTTAACATCACCTGCATAGATCATATAAATATAGTCACATTTTAGCTTTTTAGCACTGAACAAGGGAAATTGTAATATCTTAATGTCACACACATACACTCAACTTTACCCAATATCCCTAAGCCTTAAGTCCAACATACATGACACACACTCACCTGTGTCTTGAATCCCTTCAACAAGTCATACACATACATTTACCTGTAGCCTGTATCCCTCAGACATGTCACATACATACACTCACCTGTACCCTGTATCCCTCAGACACATCACACACTTACACTCACCTGTACCCTGTATCCCTCAGACACATCACACACATACACTCACCTGTACCCTGTATCCCTCAGACACATCACACACATACACTCACCTGTACACTGTATGCCTCAGACACATCACACACTCATCTGTACCCTCTATCCCTCAGACACATCACACACTCACCTGTACCCTGTATCCCTCAGACACATCACACACTTACACTCACCTGTACCCTGTATCCCTCAGACACATCACACACTTACACTCACCTGTACCCTGTATCCCTCAGACACATCACACACATACACTCACCTGTACACTGTATGCCTCAGACATGTCACATACATACACTCACCTGTACCCTGTATCCCTCAGACACATCACACACATACACTCACCTGTACCCTGTATCCCTCAGACACATCACACACATACACTCACCTGTACCCTGTATCCCTCAGATACATCACACACATACACTCACCTGTACCCTGTATCCCTCAGATACATCACACACATACACTCACCTGTACCCTGTATCCCTCAGATACATCACACACATACACTCACCTGTACCCTGTATCTCTCAGGCACATCACACACACACACCTGTACCCTGTATCCCTCAGACATGTCACATACATACACTCACCTGTACCCTGTATCCCTCAGACACATCACACACTCACCTGTACACTGTATCCCTCAGACATGTCACATACATACACTCACCTGTACCCTGTATCCCTCAGACACATCACACACATACACTCACCTGTACCCTGTATCCCTCAGACACATCACGCACATACACTCACCTGTGTCCTGTATCCCTCAGATACATCACACATGTACACTCACTGTAATGTCCTTACATAGCAAACATTAACTTTTTATATGAATGATGCACTTGCAACTTCTAAATGTAAACTGGCACTTTATTTACTGGATTACATAACAAGGTGCTCCTGTAGATTTGCACACAGTAATATGGATAGATACACATATATAGTCCTTTATAATGATTGGCTGCTGCACTCCTTATATAAGCAGTCCTGTACACTGTGTATGCAGCACTATAGTAATCCAGGGTAACTTATAACTGTATAACTGCAATATAACTAATAATGTGTAACTGACAATTCTTACTCTTCCTGACTGGCTAATGCTGTATCCTCTGCAGTGATCTGTAGCTGACATTACATTTATTATTATTATTATTAGCACTTGTCAGAACCTGAGGTTCAGTCCTTGTACTTTATAACTGCATCACAAACTGTCACAAGATGGCTTCTCTGAACTGTTCTGATTCTAAGCACAGCCCACTTGATGACATCATCTTTGTATGGAAGCCTCAATGTGCCATCTAAACAAACCAGGAAGTAAGAACAACACTACATCTCCTTTCCTACTTTTTTTTTTTTAAATAAACTTAACTGCACAACAACAACCGTAAGATAAATCAGTCTTCTCCAGCATCCTCTTCTATTGTGGAAGTGAAAGCTGCTTCTTGTTTCTTCCGTTGACGAAAGTTTCTCTGATATGTTGCAAGTTGTCTCCGGCGAGTGTCTCTGAGATTCACTTCAGGAGACCAACGAACAACAGGTGTTCGTTGCCTGGGAGTACGAGCTTGACTATTGTGGTCCTGGATAGAATTTCCTGACTCATCAGTACAAGGTTCTTCTATTGAGGTTGGTATTGCTGAGTCATCTTCTGTAGTTGAGTCAGAGCCTGTGTTTCATGCCAAACACCTCCCCAGATAGCAGAGTCATTGTCTAATTGCATTTGTATGTGATGGTCCTCACCAGCCTGTTCTCTCCTCTCTAGCCGTGGTCGTAGTTGGTTCACATGGCGGCGACACACACCTGATTCAGTGGTTATCACATACATCTTTGGGCCCTCGACCTGGGCAACAACACCTGGTGCCCATTTTTCCTCTGTATGGTACACCCCATACCAAACCAAGTCTCCTTCTGTATAGGTCCGTGAAGGTTTTCCACTCTCATTTTATCTTGCATGATGCGGACTGTTTATGCTATATCTGGTGTGATTAAATCCAGCTTTGTACGGATCTTCCTGCCAAACAATAGTTGAGCTGGGTCAATTCCTGTGGTGGGGTGTTGAGTAACCCTATATTGTTGCAAAAATTGTAAAATGTTTTTAGTATTAACCTGCTTCTCTGCTTTTAGAGCTTTCAGTGCCCTTTTAAAGGTTTGGACAAATCTCTCTGGTTGCCCGTTGGTGGCTGGGTGATATGGTGCCGTCCGATGATGGTGAATTCCATTCGTATGTAAAAAATTCTGGAAGTCTTGTGACACAAACTGGGGACCATTCTCTGTGACCAGTTTTCTTGGCAACCCAAATAATGAAAACAGTCTTTCTAATGCTGATATGACTTCAGTAGTTGTAGTCCTTGTCATTGGAATTACTTCTGGCCACTTAGAGTGTGCATCAATTATGATTAAGTATGAGATTCCATCAATAGGACTGGCAAAGTGCAAATGTAGTCTCTCCCAAGGAGTAGTAGGCCAGTCCCATGGTTGTACAGCTCCTCGTGGAAGCTGTCCTCGAGCTTGAACACACCGTTTGCATGCCATAACATAGTTCTCAATATCCTTATCAATGGCCGGCCACCAAACATGACCCCTAGCCTTCTGTTTCATTCTGACAATGCCTTTGTGTCCTTCATGAAGGAGTTTTGCCATAGCCCGTTAGGAACCAGAACTCTCTCACCCCATAAAATACATCCATTTCTGAGTGTGAGTTCTTTTGCTCGTAGTATGTATGCTCGCTGCACATCACAGCCAGTTCTTGGCTAGCCATCTCTCAAATACTTTGCCAGAAGTTGTAATTCAGTATCACAAGCTGTCTCCTTTGCAATTTGTTTGGCATGTACTATACCCGTAAAACACACACTTGGAAGGCTTTCTTGAACAACTGGTGAGGAATTCATTAGTGGAAGCCTGGACATGGCATCAGCATTGCCATGGGAATCATGGGCCCGGTATTTGATGGAGTAATGATATGCTACCAAAGTTAGAGCATACCTTTACAATCTAGCCGCTGTAGTGGTTGAAATTCCTTTCCTTGGATTAAAGATGGTCAGCAGTGGCTTATGATCAGTTAAAAGAGTATATTGTCTACCATAAATATAGTTATGGAACTTCTTAACAGCCCATACAATGGCCAATGCTTCCTTGTCTAATTGGGAATAGTTCTTCTCTACCGTCGTTAGAGAACGGGAAGCAAAGGCTACCGGTCGGTCTGCCCCATCTGGCATTGTGTGTGACAAGACAGCCCCTAACCCATAAGGTGAAGCATCACATGCTATCATGAGTGGTTTCTGAAGATCATAGTGCATTAACATGCAGGAACACAGGAGTAGGTACTTGGATTCCTGGAAGGCTTGATTGCATTCATTGCTCCACAACCAGGGTTGATTTGTCTCAAGAAGCTGATGTAGTGGGTGTAACGTATGGGCTAGCTGGGGAAGAAAACGGTGGTAATAGTTAAGGAGACCAAGGTATGAACATAGTTGTGATGCATTCTGTGGTATAGGAGCTTCTTGCAAGGCCTTGACTTTGTCATCAGCAGTGTGTAGACCATGACAATCTATAACATGGCCACAAAATTCTAATTTGTCACGCATGAAAGCACACTTCTCCAAGTTGACCTTCAACCCGTAGGTCATTAGCCACTACAGTACCCTTTCTACATTGTGTCAATGTTCTTCCTCCATCCTGCCCGTGATTAACATGTCATCTAAAAGGCATTGGACATAGGGTAGTCCATTTAACAGTTCTTCCATGGTGCGTTGCCAGATGGCTGGTGCAGGAGCAATGCCAAAGACCATACGATTATATTGAAATAAACCACGATGAGTACTGATGGTGAGTAACCTGCGGGAATCTGGATGTACTTCAAGTTGAAGGTAAGCATTTTTTAAATCAATCTTTGTGAAATGTTGTCCCCCAGCTAAGTTAGCAAAAATCTCTTCTGTCCTGGGTAATGGATACTTATCCACTGCTAGCTGTTCATTCAACACCATCCTTAAGTCTCCACATATTCGGATCTGTCCATCTTTCTTTCTTACCGGTACAATAGGAGAAGTCCACTCACTACGATGCACTGGGGTTATAATCTTTAACTCTTCTAACCTCCTCAGTTCAGCATCAACTCCTGCCCTTAAAGCAAATGGCACAGTTTGTGCTTTGAAAAAACTTTGGCCTTGCTCCAGGTTTTAACTGTAACCGTACCCTTTTGTTCTTAACTTTACTCCTGTGTTCCCGCATGTTAATGCACTATGATCTTCAGAAACCACTCATGATAGCATGTGATGCTTCACCTTATGGGTTAGGGGCTGTCTTGTCACACACAATACCAGATGGGACAGACCAACCGGTAGCCTTTCAGTCCAGGAAACCCAGTTATCTGTGTCAGGGTCAAATTCTTTCAATGCTCCAAATACAGCCATTATAGCGTGAGTTTGTGGTAGTATACTTTTCGCCAGATGTAATGTCCTTACATAGAAAACATTAACTCTTTATATGAATGATGTACTTGCAACTTCTAAATGTAAACTGGCACTTTATTTACTGGATTACATAACAAGGTGCTCCTGTAGATTTGCACACAGTAATATGGATAGATACACATATATAGTCCTTTATAATGAATGGCTGCTGCACACCTTATATTAGCAGTCCTGTACACTGTGTATGCAGCACTATAGTAATCCAGGGTAACTTATAACTGTATAACTGCAATATAACTTATAATGTGTAACTGACAATTCTTACTCTTCCTGACTGGCTGATGCTGTATCCTCTGCAGTGATCTGTAGCTGACATTACATTTATTATTATTATTATTAGCACTTGTCAGAACCTGAGGTTCAGTCCTTGTACTTTATAACTGCATCACAAACTGTCACAAGATGGCTTCTCTGAACTGTTCTGATTCTAAGCACAGCCCACTTGATGACATCAACTTTGTATGGAAGCCTCAATGTGCCATCTAACCAAACCAGGAAGTAAGCACAACACTACACTCACCTGTACACTGTATCCCTCAGACACATCACCCACATACACTCACCTGTGCCCTGTATCCCTCAGACACATCACACATGTACACTCACCTGTACCTTGTATCCCTCAGACACAGCACACATATACACTCAACTGTACCCCTCAGACATGTCACATACATACACTCACTTGTGCCCTGTATCCCTAAGACACATCACACACATACACTCACCTGTACCCTGTATCCCTCAGACACATCACACACATACACTCACCTGTATCCTTTATCCCTCAGACACATCACACACATACACTCATATGTACCCTGTATCCCTCAGACACATCACACACATACACTCACCTGTACCCTGTACCCCGCAGACACATCACACATATACACTCACCTGTACCCTGTATCCCTCAGACACATCACACACATACAGTTACCTGTACCCTATATCCCTCAGACACATCACCCATACACTCACCTGTGCCCTGTATCCCTCAGACACATCACACATATACACTCACTTGTACCCTGTATCCCTCAGACACATCACACACATACACTCACCTGTACCATGTATCCCTCAGACACATCACACACATACACTCAACTGTACCCTGTATCCCTCAGACACATCACACACATACACTCACATGTACCCTGTATCCCTCAGATACATCACAGACATACACTCACCTGTAGCTTGTATCCATCAGACACATCACACAAGTACTCACCTGTACCTGTATCCCTCAAACACATCACACACATACACTCACCTGTACCATGTATACCTCAGACACATCACACACATACACTCACCTGTGCCCTGTATCCCTCAGACACATCACACACATACACTCACTTGTGCCCTGTATCCCTCAGACACATCACACATATACACTCACTTGTACCCTGTATCCCTCAGACACATCACACATACACTCACCTGTACCCTGTATCCCTCAGACACATCACACACATACACTCACCTGTACCCTGTATCCCTCAGACACATCACACACATACACTCACCTGTAGCTTGTATCCATCAGACACATCACACAAGTACTCACCTGTACCCTGTATCCCTCAAACACATCACACACATACACTCACCTGTACCCTGTATTCCTCAGACACATCACACACATACACTCACCTGTACCATGTATACCTCAGACACATCACACATACACTCACCTGTGCCCTGTATCCCTCAGACACATCACACATATACACTCACTTGTACCCTGTATCCCTCAGACACATCACACACATACACTCACCTGTACCTGTATCCCTCAGACACATCATACACATACACTCAACTGTAGCTTGTATCCATCAGACACATCACACAAGTACTCACCTGTACCCTGTATCCCTCAAACACATCACACACATACACTCACCTGTACCCTGTATTCCTCAGACACATCACACACATACACTCACCTGTACCATGTATACCTCAGACACATCACACACATACACTCACCTGTGCCCTGTATCCCTCAGACACATCACACACATACACTCACCTGTACCCTGTATCCCTCAGACACATCACACACATACACTCACCTGTACCCTGTATCCCTCAGACACATCACACACATACACTCACCTGTACCCTGTATCCCTCAGATACATCACACACATACACTCACCTGTACCCTGTATCCCTCAGACACATCACACACACATACAGTCACCTGTACCCTGTATCCCTCAGACACATCACACACGTACACTCACCTGTACCCTGTATCGTTCAGACACATCACACTCATACACTCACCTGCACCCTGTATCCCTCAGACACATCACACACATACACTCACCTGTACCCTGTATCCCTCAGACACATCACACACATACAATCACCTGTACCCAGTATCCCTCCGACACATCACACACGTACACTCACCTGTACTCTGCACCCTCCGACACATCACACACATACAGTCACCTGTACACTGTATCCATCAGACATATCACACACATACACTCACCTGTACTCTGCACCCTCCGACACATCACACACATATACTCACCTGTACTAATATCGTCACTGATTTTCTGCTTCACAGCTTCCAATTGACTCATTACATACAGATCATTTGTTTGTTCAGCATTAAGTGTGACTTCAGTCTTAACATCACCTGCATAGATCATATAAATATAGTCACATTTTAGCTTTTTAGCACTGAACAAGGGAAATTGTAATATCTGAATGTCACACACATACACTCAACTTTACCCAAAATCCCTAAGCCTTAAGTCCCACATACATGACACACACTCACCTGTGTCTTGAATCCCTTCAACAAGTCATACACATACACTCACCTGTACCCTGTATCCCTCAGACACATCACACACATACACTCACCTGTACCCTGTATCCCTCAGACACATCACACACATACACTCACCTGTGCCCTGTATCCCTCAGACACATCACACACATACACTCACCTGTACCCTGTATCCCTCAGACACATCACACACATACACTCACATGTACCCTGTATCCCTCAGATACATCACAGACATACACTCACCTGTAGCTTGTATCCATCAGACACATCACACAAGTACTCACCTGTACCTGTATCCCTCAAACACATCACACACATACACTCACCTGTACCATGTATACCTCAGACACATCACACACATACACTCACCTGTGCCCTGTATCCCTCAGACACATCACACATATACACTCACTTGTACCCTGTATCCCTCAGACACATCACACACATACACTCACCTGTACCCTGTATCCCTCAGACACATCACACACATACACTCACCTGTACCCTGTATCCCTCAGACACATCACACACATACACTCACCTGTAGCTTGTATCCATCAGACACATCACACAAGTACTCACCTGTACCCTGTATCCCTCAAACACATCACACACATACACTCACCTGTACCCTGTATTCCTCAGACACATCACACACATACACTCACCTGTACCATGTATACCTCAGACACATCACACATACACTCACCTGTGCCCTGTATCCCTCAGACACATCACACATATACACTCACTTGTACCCTGTATCCCTCAGACACATCACACACATACACTCACCTGTACCTGTATCCCTCAGACACATCACACACATACACTCAACTGTAGCTTGTATCCATCAGACACATCACACAAGTACTCACCTGTACCCTGTATCCCTCAAACACATCACACACATACACTCACCTGTACCCTGTATTCCTCAGACACATCACACACATACACTCACCTGTACCATGTATACCTCAGACACATCACACACATACACTCACCTGTGCCCTGTATCCCTCAGACACATCACACACATACACTCACCTGTACCCTGTATCCCTCAGACACATCACACACATACACTCACCTGTACCCTGTATCCCTCAGACACATCACACACATACACTCACCTGTACCCTGTATCCCTCAGATACATCACACACATACACTCACCTGTACCCTGTATCCCTCAGACACATCACACACACATACAGTCACCTGTACCCTGTATCCCTCAGACACATCACACACGTACACTCACCTGTACCCTGTATCGTTCAGACACATCACACTCATACACTCAACTGCACCCTGTATCCCTCAGACACATCACACACATACACTCACCTGTACCCTGTATCCCTCAGACACATCACACACATACAATCACCTGTACCCAGTATCCCTCCGACACATCACACACGTACACTCACCTGTACTCTGCACCCTCCGACACATCACACACATACAGTCACCTGTACACTGTATCCATCAGACATATCACACACATACACTCACCTGTACTCTGCACCCTCCGACACATCACACACATGTACTCACCTGTACTAATATCGTCACTGATTTTCTGCTTCACAGCTTCCAATTGACTCATTACATACAGATCATTTGTTTGTTCAGCATTAAGTGTGACTTCAGTCTTAACATCACCTGCATAGATCATATAAATATAGTCACATTTTAGCTTTTTAGCACTGAACAAGGGAAATTGTAATATCTGAATGTCACACACATACACTCAACTTTACCCAAAATCCCTAAGCCTTAAGTCCCACATACATGACACACACTCACCTGTGTCTTGAATCCCTTCAACAAGTCATACACATACACTCACCTGTACCCTGTATCCCTCAGACACATCACACACATACACTCACCTGTACCCTGTATCCCTCAGACACATCACACACATACACTCACCTGTGCCCTGTATCCCTCAGACACATCACACACATACACTCACCTGTACCCTGTATCCCTCAGACACATCACACACATACACTCACCTGTACCACGTATCCCTCAGACACTTCACACACATACACTCACCTGTACCCTGTATCCCTCAGATACATTACACACATACACTCACCTGTACCACGTATCCCTCAGACACTTCACACATACACTCACCTATACCCTGTATCCCTCAGACACATTACACACATACACTCACCTGTACCCTGTATCCCTCAGACACATTACACACATACACTCACCTGTACCCTGTATCCCTCAGACACATCACACATATACACTCATCTGTACCCTGTATCCCTCAGACACATCACACATATACACTCACCTGTACCCTGTATCCCTCAGACAAATCACACACATACACTCACCTGTACCCTGTATCCCTCAGACATATCACACACGTACACTCACCTGTACTCTGTATCCCTCAGACACATCACACACATACACTCACCTGTACCCTGTATCCCTCAGACACATTACACGTGTACACTCACCTGTACCCTGTATCCCTCAGACATGTCACATGCATACACTCACTTATTTTAAAAAATCAGGTAAACAGAATCTTAAGAAATCAGAAAAGATGGCGTTAGAGTCTCTGCAAGCTAATCAAGACATTGTTATAAGGAACTCTGACAAAGGAGGAAACATTGTTGTACTCAATAAGAGTGATTACTTTGGAGAGGCTCTACGTCAATTGAGTGACACTTCGACTTATAGATTGCTCAATGGTAATCATACTATTGTATTCAGGAGACAATTGTTGACAGTGCTTGATGAGGGTGTTTATTTGGGAGTGTTCAAACAGGATGATTTACAACATCTTGTACCGGAATTCCCTATAGTGCCTTTGTTTCACTATATGCCGAAGGTACACAAGAATCTGGTCCAACCACCCAGTAGGCCCATTGTATCGGGCATTGGGTCTCTACTTGAATCGAGTGGTTGGACTCGATCCTTCAGCCGATAGTGAGGAGCTTATATAGTTACCTGAGAGACTCCTCACATCTCCTTGATAGCTTGAAAGCAGTTAAATGGCAAAAAGGTTACTCATGGGTAGTTGTTGACAGTGCATCACTGTAAATGTCCATCTGTAAATGTGTGTGATGTGTCTGAGGGACACAAGGTACAGGTGAGTGTATGTATATGCCTATGTCTCAGGGGACACAAGGCACAGGTGAGTGTATAAAGCAGAGTAGAAGAAGGCCGCTCCAAACTCACCAGCTGCATACAATCCTGGGCTCACACTAGTGACATCAGATGCCATAAAAAAACACTACAGCAACACAATAGGATACACATAGGCAGTGTGCAATGCTATCCCTCATACACATCACACACACATCCACTCACCTGTACCCTATATCCTTCAGACACATCACACACATACACTCACCTGTACCCTGTATCCCTCAGACACATCACACACACATACACTCACCTGTACCCTGTATCCCTCAGACACATCACACACATACACTCACCTGTACCCTGTATCCCTCAGACACATCACACACACATACACTCACCTGTACACTGTATCCCTCAGACACATCACACACACATACACTCACCTGTACCCTGTATCCCTCAGACACATCACACACATACACTCACCTGTACCCTGTATCCCTCAGACACATCACACAAATACACTCACCTGTACCCTGTATCCCTCAGACACATCACACACATACACTCACCTGTACCCTGTATCCCTCAGACACATCACACACATACACTCACCTGTGCCTTGTGTCCCCTGAGACATAGGCATATACATACACTCACCTGTGCCTTGTGTCCCTAGGACACATCATACATATACACTCACCTGTACCCTGTATACCTCAGACACATCATACACGTACACTCACCTGTACCCTGTATACCTCAGACACATCACACACATATACACTCACCTGTACCCTGTATACCTCAGACACATCATACACGTACACTCACCTGTACCCTGTATCCCTCAGACACATCACACACATACACTCACCTGTACCCTGTATCCCTCAGACACATCACGCACATACACTCACCTGTACCCTGTATCCCTCAGACACATCACACACATACACTCACCTGTACCCTGTATACCTCAGACACATCATACACGTACACTCACCTGTACCCTGTATCCCTCAGACACATCACACACATACACTCACCTGTACCCTGTATCCCTCAGACACATCACGCACATACACTCACCTGTACCCTGTATCCCTCAGTCACATCACACACTCACCTATACCCTGTGCCCCTCAGACACATTACACATATACACTCACCTGTACCCTGTATACCTCAGACACATCATACACGTACACTCACCTGTACCCTGTATCCCTCAGACACATCACACACATACACTCACCTGTACCCTGTATCCCTCAGACACATCACGCACATACACTCACCTGTACCCTGTATACCTCAGACACATAACACACATACACTCACCTGTACCCTGTATCCCTCAGTCACATCACACACTCACCTATACCCTGTGCCCCTCAGACACATTACACATATACACTCACCTGTACCCTGTATCCCTCAGATACATCACACACATACACTCACCTGTACCCTGTATCCATCAGTCACATCACACACATACACTCACCTGTACCCTGTATCCCTCAGACACATCACACACATACACTCACCTGTACCCTGTATACCTCAGACACATCACACACATACACTCACCTGTACCCTGTATACCTCAGACACATCACACACATACACTCACCTGTACCCTGTATCCCTCAGACACATCACACACATACACTCACCTGTGCCCTGTATACCTCAGACACATCACACACTTACACTCACCTGTACCCTGTATCCCTCAGACACATCACACACATACACTCACCTGTACCCTGTATCCCTCAGACACATCACACACATACACTCACCTGTACCCTGTATCCCTCAGACACATCACACACATATACACTCACCTGTACTCTGTATCCATCAGACACATCACACACATACACTCACCCGTACCCTGTATCCCTCAGACACATCACACACATACACTCACCTGTACCCTGTATCCCTCAGACACATCACACATATACACTCACCTGTATCCTGTATCCCTCAGACACATCACACATATACACTCACCTGTGCCCTGTATCCCTCATACACATTACACATATACACTCACCTGTACCGTGTATCCCTCATACACATCACACACATACACTCACCTGTACCCTGTATCCCTCATACACATCACACACATACACTCACCTGTACCCTGTATCCCTCAGACACATCACACATATACACTCACCTGTACCCTGTATCCCTCATACACATTACACATATACACTCACCTGTACCCTGTATCCCTCATACACATCACACACATACACTCACCTGTACCCTGTATCCCTCAGACACATCACACACATACACTCACCTGTACTCTGTATCCCTCAGACACATCACACACATACACTCACCTGTACCCTGTATCCCTCAGACACATCACACACATACACTCACCTGTACCCTATATCACTCAGACACATCCCACATATACACTCACCTGTACCCTGTATCCCTCAGACACATCACACACATATACACTCACCTGTACCCTGTATCCCTCTGACACATCACACACATACACTCACCTGTACCCTGTATCCCTCAGACACATCACACACACATACACTCACCTGTACCCTGTATCCCTCAGACACATCACACACATACACTCACCTGTACCCTGTATCCCTCAGACACATCACACACATACACTCACCTGTACTCTGTATCCCTCAGACACATCACTCACCTGTACCCTGTATCCCTCTGACACATCACACACATACACTCACCTGTACCCTGTATCCCTCAGACACATCACACACATACACTCACCTGTACCCTGTATCCCTCAGACACATCACACACATACACTCACCTGTGTCCTGTATCCTTCAGACACATCACACACATACACTCACCTGTGCCCTGTATCCCTCAGACACATCACACACATACACTCACCTGTACCCTGTATCCCTCAGACACATCACACACATACACTCACCTGTACCCTGTATCCCTCAGACACATCACACACATACACTCACCTATGCCCTGTATCCCTCAGACACATCACGCACATACACTCACCTGTAACCTGTATCCCTGAGACACATCACACACATACACTCACCTGTACCCTGTATCCCTCAGACACATCACACACATACACTCACCTGTACCCTGTATCCCTCAGACACATCACACATGTACACTCACCTGTACCCTGTATCCCTCAGACACGTCACACACATACACTCACCTGTACCCTGTATCCCTCAGACACATCACACACATACACTCACCTGTACCCTGTATCCCTCAGACACATCATACATGTACACTCACCTGTACCCTGTATCCCTCAGACACATCACACACACATACACTCACCTGTACCCTGTATCCCTCAGACACATCACACACATACACTCACCTGTACCCTGTATCCCTCAGACACATCACACACACATACACTCACCTGTACCCTGTATCCCTCAGACACATCACACACATACACTCACCTGTACCCTGTATCCCTCAGACACATCACACACATACACTCACCTGTACCCTGTATCCCTCAGACACATCACACACATACACTCACCTGTACCCTGTATCCCTCAGACACATCACACACATACACTCACCTGTACCCTGTAACCCTCAGACACATCACACACATACACTAACCTGTACCCTGTAACCCTCAGACACATCACACACATACACTCACCTGTACCCTGTATCAATCAGACACATCACACACATACACTCACCTGTACCCTGTATCCCTCAGACATATCACACACATACACTCACCTGTACCCTGTATCCCTCAGATACATTACACACATACAGTCACCTGTAACCTGTATCCCTCAGACACATCACACACATATACACTCACCTGTACCCTGTATCCCTCAGATACATTACACACACACTCACCTGTAACCTGTATCCCTCAGACACATCACACACGTACACTCACCTGTACCTTGTATCCCTCAGATACATCACACACACATACGCTCACTTGTACCTTGTATCCCTCAGACACATCACCCACATACACTCACCTGTACCCTGTATCCCTCAGACACATCACACACATACACTCACCTGTACCCTGTATCCCTCAGACACATCACACACATACACTCACCTGTACCCTGCATCCCTCAGACACATCACACACATACACTCACCTGTACCCTGTATCCCTCAGACACATCACATACATACACTCACCTGTACCCTGTATCCCTCAAACACATCACACACGTACACTCACCTGTACCCTGTATCCCTCAGACACATCACACACACATACACTCACCTGTACCCTGTATCCCTCAGACACATCACACACATACACTCACCTGTACCCTGTATCCCTCAGACACATCACACACATACACTCACCTGTACCCTGTATCCCTCAGACACATCACACACATACACTCACCTATGCCCTGTATCCCTCAGACACATCACGCACATACACTCACCTGTAACCTGTATCCCTGAGACACATCACACACATACACTCACCTGTACCCTGTATCCCTCAGACACATCACACACATACACTCACCTGTACCCTGTATCCCTCAGACACATCACACATGTACACTCACCTGTACCCTGTATCCCTCAGACACGTCACACACATACACTCACCTGTACCCTGTATCCCTCAGACACATCACACACATACACTCACCTGTACCCTGTATCCCTCAGACACATCATACATGTACACTCACCTGTACCCTGTATCCCTCAGACACATCACACACACATACACTCACCTGTACCCTGTATCCCTCAGACACATCACACACATACACTCACCTGTACCCTGTATCCCTCAGACACATCACACACACATACACTCACCTGTACCCTGTATCCCTCAGACACATCACACACATACACTCACCTGTACCCTGTATCCCTCAGACACATCACACACATACACTCACCTGTACCCTGTATCCCTCAGACACATCACACACATACACTCACCTGTACCCTGTATCCCTCAGACACATCACACACATACACTCACCTGTACCCTGTAACCCTCAGACACATCACACACATACACTAACCTGTACCCTGTAACCCTCAGACACATCACACACATACACTCACCTGTACCCTGTATCAATCAGACACATCACACACATACACTCACCTGTACCCTGTATCCCTCAGACACATCACACACATACACTCACCTGTACCCTGTATCCCTCAGATACATTACACACATACAGTCACCTGTAACCTGTATCCCTCAGACACATCACACACATATACACTCACCTGTACCCTGTATCCCTCAGATACATTACACACACACTCACCTGTAACCTGTATCCCTCAGACACATCACACACGTACACTCACCTGTACCTTGTATCCCTCAGATACATCACACACACATACGCTCACTTGTACCTTGTATCCCTCAGACACATCACCCACATACACTCACCTGTACCCTGTATCCCTCAGACACATCACACACATACACTCACCTGTACCCTGTATCCCTCAGACACATCACACACATACACTCACCTGTACCCTGCATCCCTCAGACACATCACACACATACACTCACCTGTACCCTGTATCCCTCAGACACATCACATACATACACTCACCTGTACCCTGTATCCCTCAAACACATCACACACGTACACTCACCTGTACCCTGTATCCCTCAGACACATCACACACACATACACTCACCTGTACCCTGTATCCCTCAGACACATCACACACATATACACTCACCTGTACCCTGTATCCCTCAGACACATCACACACATACACTCACCTGTACCCTTTATACCTCAGACACATCACACACATACACTCACCTGTACCCTGTATCACTCAGACACATCACACACATACACTCACCTGTACCCTGTATACCTCAGACACATCACACACATACACTCACCTGTACCCTGTATCCCTCAGACACATCACACACATACACACACCTGTACCCTGTATCCCTCAGATACATCACACACATACACTCACCAGTGCCCTGTATCCCTCAAACACATCACACACGTACACTCACCTGTACCCTGTATCCCTCAGACATATCACACACATACACTCACCTGTACCCTGTATACCTCAGACACATCACACACATACACTCACCTGTACCCTGTATCCCTCAGACATATCACACACATATACACTCACCTGTACCCTGTATCCTTCAGACACATCACACACATACACTCACCTATTCCCTGTATCCCTCAGATACATCACACACATACACTCACCTGTACCCTGTATCCCTCAGACACATCACACACATACACTCATATGTACCCTGTATCGTTCAGACACATCACACACATATGATAACAAATACCAAAGTATCACAAAAGAAAAATGAATGGAATAAATGTGATCAAAAGAAAAAAGCTCCCAAAAAAAAAAAAAAAAAAAAAAAAAAAAAAAAAAAAAAAAAAAAAAGGAGTGAATAAATATACGTGGTGCCACTCACGTATAATCAACCTAAATAAATAAAGTTCATATAAGGATATGTGTACTTTTCCCGGCACTCTTCAATCTTCTGTGTGGTCTCTCTTGATCCTCATAAAAAAGAAGAAATATGCCACATAGCGTAATTCTGTAATATTGTTGCAATAAGAAACTTGTGTCTGTGCAAATGGTTACTCACATGCGGTAGAGCTATAGCCTAGCTCAGGTAGAAGCGCACACCCTCTTTTATACTGTTGGGTAAAACAGATTCTTGTTCTTGTCGTTCAGATAAATGAATTTATTAAAACATCATAAAATATATATATAAAATAGCGTCACCAGACCTGCTAACAACACCTTCTATAATAAGTATAGGCAATACAGTGTAGTAATTGCTCAGTATGAGCTTAACAGAGTACTAGAAACCGTGGTAAGGAGTGTAGAAACTGAACCACACAACCTCCCCCAGAAAGACCAGGACTGTTTGTTCCTTGGCGCCTTCCTAAATACCTGCACACCAATAAGGAGAGCAACAGTTACTGGTCTTTCTGGGGGAGGTTGTGTGGTTCAGTTTCTACACTCCTTACCACGGTTTCTAGCACTCTGTTAAGCTCATACTGAGCAATTACTACACTGTATTGCCTATACTTATTATAGAAGGTGTTGTTAGCAGGTCTGGTGACGCTATTTTATATATATATTTTATGATGTTTTAATAAATTCATTTATCTGAACGACAAGAACAAGAATCTGTTTTACCCAACAGTATAAAAGAGGGTGTGCGCTTCTACCTGAGCTAGGCTATAGCTCTACCGCATGTGAGTAACCATTTGCACAGACACAAGTTTCTTATTGCAACAATATTACAGAATTACGCTATGTGGCATATTTCTTCTTTTTTATGAGGATCAAGAGAGACCACACAGAAGATTGAAGAGTGCCGGGAAAAGTACACATATCCTTATATGAACTTTATTTATTTAGGTTGATTATACATCACACACATATACACTTACATGTACCCTGTATCCCTCAGACACATCACACACATACACTCACCTGTACCCTGTATCCCTCATACACATCACACACATACACTCACCTGTACCCTGTATCCCTCAGACACATCACACATATACACTCACCTGTACCCTGTATCCCTCAGACATGTCACATACATAGACTCACATCTGCCCTGTTTCCCACAAACACATCACACATATACTCACCAGTGCTAATATTGTCACATATTTCCTGCTCTGGAGCTTTAGTCATATTACTTAGCCACTGATCTTGTGTTTGTTCCGAATTACATGAAATCAAAGCATCATAATCACCTGAAGTAAAAATGTAAAAAAGAAAATTTATGCTTACCTGATAAATGTATTACTTTTTGACATGATGAGTCCACGGATCATCTAATTACTATTGGGAATATCACTCCTGCCCAGCAGGAGGCGGCAAAGAGCACCACAGCAAAGGTGTTAAATATCACCTCCCTTCCCTCCCACCCCAGTCATTCGACCGAAGTAAAGGAGAGAAAGGAAGTAACAAGGTGCAGAGGTGTCTGAAGTTTATAACAAACCATCAACCTGTCTATAAAACAGGGCGGGCCGTGGATTCATTGTGTCAAAAAATAAATACAATTATCAGGTAAGCATAAATTTTCATTTCTTTTTAATGACACAATGAGTCCACGGATCATCTAATTACTATTGGGAATCAATACCCAAGCTAGAGTACACAGATGATACGGGAGGGACAAGACAGGGAACCTAAACGGAAGGCACCACTGCTTGAAGAACCTTTCTCCCAAAAGCGGCCTCAGCTGAGGCAAAAGTGTCAAATTTATAGTACTTTGAAAAAGTGTGAAGAGAGGACCAAGTTGCAGCCTTGCAAATCTGTTCCACAGAAGCTTCATTTTTGAATGCCCATGTGGAAGCAACAGCCCTCGTGGAATGAGCCGTAACTTTCTCTGGAGGGTGCTGTCCAGCAGTCTCATAGGCAAAATGTATGATACTCTTCAGCCAAAAAGGAAGAGAAGTAGCCATGACTTTTTAACCCTTACGTTTTCCCGCGAAAACCACAAACAAGGCAGAAGACTGCCGAAAATCCTTAGTCGCCTGTAGTTAAAATTTTAAAGCACGTACCACGTCTAAATTGTGTAGAAGCCGTTCCTTCTGAGAAGAAGGATTAGGACACAAGGAAGGAACAACAATCTCCTGATTAATGTTCCGGTCAGAAACTACTTTAAGAAGAAATCCTAATTTAGTACGGAAAACTACCTTATCCGAATGAAAAATAAAGTAAGGGGACTCATACTGCAATGCCGAGAGCTCTGACCCTCTACGAGCAGAAGAAATAGCAACAAGAAACAAAACTTTCCAAGATAACAACTTAATATCTAAGGGATGCATAGGCTCAAACAGAGCCCCTTGAAGAACCTTAAGAACTAGATTAAGACTCCATGGAGGAGTAACTGGTTTGAACACAGGCCTGATCCTGACCAAGGCCTGACAAAAAGATTGCACGTCTGGTACGTCCGCCAGACGCTTATGTAAGAAAATAAACAAGGCAGATATTTAACACTTTAGGGAACTTGTCGATAATCCTTTCTCCAAACATTCTTGGAGAAAAGACAAAATTCTTGGAATCCTAACTACTCCAAGAGTAGCCCTTGGATTCACACCAATAGAGATATTTACACCATATCTTGTGGTAAATCTTTCTAGTTACAAGTTTACAAGCCTGAATCAGGGTCTCTATGACCGATTCTGAAAAGCCCCGCTTGGATAAAATTAAGCTTCAGAGAAACTAGATTTGGATGAAGAAAGGGCCCTTGAAGTAGAAGGTGCTTTCTCGACGGAAGTCTCCAAGGTGGAAGAGATGACATGTCCACCAGATCTGCATACCAACCCTGGACCTCGATCCGTACCTCGGAAGCTTGGCATTCTGTCGAGATGCCATGAGATCCAATTCCGGCTGACCCCATTTGAGAATAAGACTGGAAAACACTTCCAGATGGAGTTCCCACTTCCCCGGGTGAAAAGTCTACCTGCTTAGGAAGTCCACCTCCCAGTTGTACACTCCTAAGATGTGGATTGCCGACAGACAGCAAGAGTGGGATTCCGCCTACCAAATTATTTTGGCTACCTCTGTCATTGCTAAGGAACCCTGCGTTCCTACCTGATGGTTGATGTAAGCCACTGAGGTTATGTTGTCCGACTGGAACCTGATGAACTGGGCCGAGGCTAACTGGGGCCAGGCCAGAAGAGCATTGAAGATTGCTCTCAGCTCCAGAATGTTTATAGGCAGAACAGACTCTGACTGAGTCCAAACTCCCTGAGCCTTCAGGGAGCCCCAGACTGCTCCCCATTCTAGAAGACTGGCGTCTGTTGTCACAATCACCCAGGAGGGTCTGGGAAACAAGGTTACCTGGGAGAGATGATCCTGAGACAACCACCATTGAAGAAAATTTCTTGTCTCCTGCTCCAGTAGAATTCGTGGAGACAAATCCACATAATCTCCGTTCCATTGACTGAGCATGTTTAACTGAGGTCTGAGGTGGAAACGAGCGAACGGGATGATGCTGCCACTATCAGCCCGATTACCTCCATGCACTGAGCCACTGATGGCCGAGGAGTGGACTGAAGCGCTAGGCAAGAATCGAAAATCTTTGATTTCCTTCTGTCACAAAAATCTTCATTGATAGGGAATCTATTATGGTTCCCAAGAAAGTTACTCTCGTATTTGGAACTAAGGAGCTCTTTCCAAATTTACCTTCCAACCGTGGGAATCGCAGGAAGGATAACAACCTTTCCGTGTGGGACCTTGCTTGTTGAAAGGATGACGCCTGGACCAGGATGTCGTCCAGATAGGGCGCCACTTCAATGCCCCGTAATCGGAGCACCACCACAAGAGATCCCAGAACCTTTGAGAAAATTCTGGGAGCTGTAGCAAGACCGAAAGGAAGAGCCACGAATTGGAAGTGTTTGTCTAGAAAGGCAAACCTTAGAAACTTGTGATGATCCCTGTGAATGGGAACATGCAGGTATGCGTCTTTTAAACCCACCGTTGTCATAAATTGACCCTCTTGGACCAAAGGGAGAATGGAACGAGTAGTTTCCATCTTGAAGGACTGCACTCTGAGAAATTTGTTTAGACTATTGAGATCTAAAATTGGCCTGAAGGTTCCCTCGTTTTTGAGAACCACGAACAGATTAGAATAAAACCCCAGACCCTGTTCCTGCATTGGAACAGGAACTATCACTCCCAGGTAGAAGAGGTCTCTTACACAATGTAAGAATGCCTCTCTTTTTGTCTGGTCTACAGATAATCTTGAAAGCAGAAACCTACCTCTGGGAGGAAAACTCTTGAACTCCAGTTTGCATCCCTGGGACACTATGTCTACTGCCCAGGGATCCTGAACATCTCAAACCCAGGCCTGAGCGAAGAAGGAAAGTCTGCCCCTACCAGATCCGGTCCTGAATCAGGGGCAGGCCCTTCATGCTGTCTTTGATTCAATAGCAGACTTCTTCGATTGTTTTCCCTTATTCCAAGACTGATTGGGTCTCCATGAAGGATTAGACTGTTCCTGCTTGGAAGCGGAAGAGGAAGAATTTCCCTTGAAATTTCGAAAGGAACGAAATTTACTCTGACGTCCCTTTTGCTTGTTTCTCTTATTCTGAGGGAGAAGATGACCCTTACCTCCAGTAATATCAGAGATTATTTCCATTATTCCTTTGTAAGGAATCGCTAAAATCTTAGACTTAAGAGGATACATCCACAGACCAAGGTTTAAATCATAAGGCTCTGTGAGCTAGAACAGAGAAACCTGAAATCTTTGCTCCCAGTTTTATAACTTGTAGGGAAGCATCCGTAATAAAGGAATTAGCCAACTTAAAAGCTTTTATCCTATCCTGGATCTCATCCAGGGGAGTGTCTGTCCTAATAGCATCAGACAACGCATCAAACTAATATGCTGCCGCACTAGTGATGGTAGCAATGCACACAGCTGGCTGCCATTGTAAACCCTGGTGTGCATACATCTTTTTGAGTAACCCCTCTAAATTTTTGTCCATAGGATCTTTGAAAGCACAACTATCCTTTATGGGTATAGTAGTTCTCTTAGCTAGGGTGGAAACAGTTCCTTCCACCTTGGGGACTGTTTGCCAAGCCTCCTTGACAGAGTCGGCTATGGGAAACATCTTTTTAAATATAGGAGATGTAGAAAAAGGGATACCTGGTCTCTCCCACTCCTTAGCAATGATCTCAGAAGCTCAGTCTGGTACCAGAAAAACCTCTATCGAGGAAGGTACGTCAAAATATTTGTTTAGCTTACTGGATTTCTTAGGATTAACAACGACCGTGGAATCGCTGTCGTCCAATGTAGCTAAAACCTCCTTAAGTAACAGACGGAGGTGTTCTAGCTTAAACCTGAACGATACCACTTCAGTATCAGCAAGAGGAATTACACTGTCAGAATCTGAAATTTCACCTTCAGATGCTACTACGGTATACTCCTCCTCAGGCTTCTGGGAGGGGGCATTCGAAATAGCAACAACTGCATCAGAAACCTTGCTTATTGAATGTAAAATTTTGGACGCTTGAGGAGAAAGCTGCGGCATATATTGAACATTGTCATTGGATTCCTGAACAGCATCCTCTTTGGAAAATGTTGGCTCAGAAAAAAGTCTATCCCTGTAGTTTAAAGTTCTCTCAAAACATGATGAACAGAAAGGGATTGGTGGTTCCACATTGGCATCAAAACATAAAGAGCAAGTGACACTTTGTAAGGCCTTTTGGTCCATTCTGCTCACAATTAAACAATTTATCATAAAAGGATTACATTTTATTAATTAAAGTCAAAAAGGGAAATTTATGCTTACCTGACAAATTTATTTCTTTTACGATATGACAAATCCACGGATTTCATCCTTACTTATGGGATATCGCCTCCTGGTCAGCAGGAGGAGACAAAGAGCACCACAAAAGAGCTGTATATATAGCTCCTCCCTTCCCTCCCCCTCCAGTCATTCGACCGAATTTAGGAAGAGAAAGGAAAAGCCAAGGTGCAGAGGTGACTGAAGTTTAACAAAAATAAAGACCTGTCTTAGAAAATGACAGGGTGGGCCATGGACTTGTCATATCGTAAAAGAAATAAATTTATCAGGTAAGCATAAATTTCCTTTTCTTTTACAAGATATGACGAGTCCACAGATTTCATCCTTACTTATGGGATACAATACCAAAGCTATAGGACACGGATGAAAGGGAGGGACAAGACAGGAACCTAAACGGAAGGCACCACTGCTTGAAGAACCTTTCTCCAAAAAACAGCCTCTAACAAGGCAAAAGTATCAAATTTGTAAAATTTGGAAAAAGCGTGAAGAGACGACCAAGTTGCAGCCTTGCAAATCCGTTCAACAGAAACATCATTTAATGCCCAAGAGGAGCCACAGCCCTAGTAAAAAGAGCTGTAATTCTTTCAGGAGGCTGCTGTCCAGCAGACTCATATGCAAAAAGGATGATATTCTTCAGCCAAAAAGAAAGGGAGGTAGCCGTAGCTTTCTGGCCCCTACGTTTTCCAGAAACAACAAATAATGAAAATGATTGACGAAATTCTTTAGTCGCCTGCAAGTAAAACTTCAGGGCACGGACCACGTCCAAGTTATGTAACAGATGCTCCTTCTTAGAAGAAGGATTGGGACACAATGAAGGAACAATAATTTCCTGAGTAATATTCTTGTTGGAAACAACCTTAGGAAGAAAAACCAGGTTAGGTACGTAACACTACCTTATCGGAATGAAAAATAAGGTAAGGAGAGTCACATAGTAGAGCCGAAAGCTCAGAAATAGCAACCGAAAATAAAACTTTCCAAGATAACAACTTAATATCTATGGAATGCATAGGTTCAAACGGAACCCCTTAAGAACTAAATTCCAACTCCAAGGAGGAGCAATAGGTCTAAACACAGGCCTGATCCTAGTCAGGGCCTGACAAAAAGATAGAACATCCGGAATATCTGCCAGACGTTTTAGTAGCAAAATAAATAAATCAGAAATCTGTCCCTTTAAGGAACTTGTTGATAACCCTTTCTCCAATCCTTCTTGGAGAAAGGACAAAATCCTAGGAATCCTAAACTTACTCCATGAGTAACCCTTGGATTCGCACAAATAAAGATATTTACGCCATATCTTATGGTAAATCTTTCTAGTAACAGGCTTACGTGCCTGGATCAAAGTATCAAATACCGAATCAGAGAACCCTCGCTCAGATAAAATCAAGCGTTCAATTCTCCAAGCAGTCAGCTGCAGAGAAAATAGATTCGGAAGATGGAAGGGTCCCTGAATGAGAAGATCTTCCTCAACGAAATCGGCTATGTTGGCAGAGATTACATGTCCACCAAATCGGCATACCAAGACTTGCAAGGCCATGCCGGAGCGACGAGAATCCCGAAACCTTCTCTTGTTTGACTCGAACAGTCATCCTGGGAAGGAGAGCAAATTGCAGGAACACCGAAACTGGGCTGAACGAACAAGTCCCTGCCAAGGCATATACCAGTTCGACTGGTGAATCACTGGAACTGGATCCGCATCTTGTATGCTAGGCATTCTAACGAGACTCCATAAGATCCAATGCCGGCCTGCCCCAGCTGAGAAACAGGTAGGTAAAAACCTCCAACGAAGTTCCCATTCCCAGATGAAAAGTCTGACTGTTCAGAAAATCCGCCTCCCAGGTTTCCACACCTGGGATGTGGCTCGCCGACGAATAATAATAGTGAGACTCCGTCCACTAAATCATCATGGCTACGTTAGTCCTCACCAAGGAACTCCTTGTTCCTCCCTGATAAATGACGCAAACTACTGTCGCAATGTTCTGATTGGAATCTTTTAAAAGTGGCCGAAGCCAACTGAGGCCAAGTCTGAAGTGCCTTGAATAGTGCTCACAGCTGTAAAACATTGATGGGAAGGAGAGACTCCAGTCGAGTCCATACACCCTGGGTCCCCAGGGAGGCTGTCTTCTGATCTTAATATTAGAAAAGATAAATTCGTACAATCTCCATTCCACTGTCTGAGCATGTGCAATTTTAAAGGCCTGAAGGAGCTCAGAATCTTAAATATTCTGACCCGTCAAAAAAAACTCTTCTGCTTAGAGAGTCGATTAGAGTTCCCCACCTATGAGTCCCCAGGTAGGGTAGAACAATGTCGGAACAAGACTTCGTCAGCTGAAAAGACGACGCCTGGATCAGAATGCCATCCAACTAAGGCGCCACCGTAATGACCCGCGGTCTTAGAACCGCCAGCAGAGACCCTAGAACCTTTGTGAAAATCCAGGGTGCCATGGCCAGACTAAAAGACAGAGTCACGAACTGAAAATGTTTGTCCAAAAAGGCAAAACACATGAACTTGTGATGATCTCTTTGGAAAGGACATGAATATATATATTCTGTAATCCACGGAATACATAAATGGACCCTCCTGGGTATGGAAACCAAAATCTTAGAAGAAGAAGACACATCCACAGACCAAGATTTCAACCCGAAGGCTCTGCGTGCAAAGACGGAAATCCCGAACACTTAGCCGCCAACTTTGAATCTGCAAGAAAGTCTATAACCGAACTGGCTAAGGCCAGAACTATAATTCCTTATATCCTAAAGGAACTCCATAGAGGCGTGCTTCTGTTCCATCTTATCACAAAGGAGGAAAGCACACCAAGAAGCATCCGTAATGTCCGAATAAAAAGGACCCTTACTGCCACTTTGACTGAAACTATTTACTCAATAGTCCAAAACAAAGAAATGTGCGTACAGTCTTGCATAACGTAGACAAACGTCAGAAAAGTACATATAAATTTGAGTGCCTGCAAATCTAGGGATGCAGGCACGTTCAGAGAAAGGGGTACCCATTGTGGGGAATTTGACCAAAACAAGTTACTGACTCTTTTAATCTTAAAAAACAGTAACTAGATATTCCACAGCGCAGAAAAAACTTAAGTAAACAAAAGTTTATTTTCAAGACCAGCTATTAGTTAGAGTGTACAGGACCAAAGTCCCCCTTGTGCGCCATGTCTTATTTTAAATAATCTTCCATGAAAGCATTGGGAACAGAACAATCTGAACGATCCATATGAAAATTGAGACAGAACAGAAAAGCAACAAATGTGTTGGACAGTTGTCAAAAACAAATGCACTGCTTTATGCGACTGAAAGAAGAACAATTAGATAAACTCTTTACTGTCACTTTAACCACGGTTTCATTGAAATCCCAATACATCACTCAGGAAAAACCAGATGAAGGTTTTCATGAAAATGTCTGTCTATCCCTGAATGGGATACTGACCATAGGCGTAAAAGACGGAAAGAGTCTTAAGTGCCGCAATTTCTTATGGGTACACCATATAAGTACCAAGCTGTAAAGCATCAAATAAACACGTTACTATCTCTTAAAAATGAAGAAACTTTATTTTATCTGTGCTACTGTCTCTTTAAAAATAAAACTGCAAGAACTTATTTTCTCGTCTCCAAAAAGAAACACATCAGCACGCACGTAACAGGAATGTCAGCGAAGACTGCTGAGATGAGCCGTCAGTAGTTATCTGCCTTAATATTTGCAAAGTGAGAGCATGCTACTTAAGAATCTGTTAAACTTGCTACTAACGGACATTGCTATGTACAAAGAGCAACAATTCCCTTGTAAGGAACCACAGAGCACTGCATGTGGGGGTATGAAAGGTCTATGTAATGACCAGTGTTAATGGACACCTGTAAAGGATCATTTATTAACACACCATACAAACATTACTGTTTCTTTAATCATAAAGTAACATTCTCCCTCGTGTTTTAAAAGCAACCTCTGTGCATATGTAGGACACTTGAGGGAAAAACAGAGTACTGCATGTGAGACATGACAAGTCTGTAGCAAGTATTGACAAGTGTCAACAGACTCCTGAACAACAATCTATAATAGAAGAAGGAGCATTTATTAGTAAAAAATCAACACACCACAAAAAACGTTACTGTGTCTTTAAAGTATAAAGTAACCTTTTCTTTAGTGTTATATAAGCAACTCCCATGCTATATGAATGACACTTGAGGGGACCATATTCTGTAAGATCAAATGTGAGCTTTAGTTAACCTCAGAGAAGCCTGCAGAAGTATCTTAAAATCTCAGTCCCCACGTATCCTAAGCAGTTGTGGACACAAACGTTACTGTTTTCCAGTGCTTTGTTTTATTAATTTGAGAAACAGAGTGTCTTGAACCCAAATCCGGAGCGTATTGTCAACGCTAACGGACACACAGAGGGGAAGAGCTTTCAAGCACCAAAGACTCACCGGACGGCGCGCAACCTCTCAACTGTATGCTGATTGAAACACAGCTGAGGAGGCATCCAGCGTGCCGTCGGAGATATGTCAGATAAATGGCCCTCAACGGCAGACCACGAAGCTCCGCCCATCGTGGGCGTAAACAGGATCACCGAGAAAACAACACAAAGTCAAAAGGCGCGCACACAATGGCGCGTATCGAAACTCCGCCCATCGTGGGCGTCGTTCTCAAGCTCCCATGCGGCTAACAATATTTCTTAACAAAAATAAAGCCGTCGGGAAAATCAGTGCAACACAGTAGAAGGGACGTTCCCTACTGAAATAGACGTAGCATCATGTGAAACAAGGCAATATAAAACTCCCTGTCTGCTTTACTGTAGACATAAGCCGTAGCGAGCAGGGGTACCCGTCATGGAATCATTTACACTCATTTCTTGTTGTAAAACACTTGATAACCTCTACTGACAGTTGCCAAGTAATATTATTGGAAGCATTCATAACATGTAATGTAAACACCCAGTCTGCCAGCTCCCTGACAAGAGTAGAAGCCGTAAGATGCAGGGGCACGCAATATGTCAAACCTAACAGTCACATAAGTCCTACATAACACCCAAGAGTGAAATAGGAAAACCCTCCCTGTCGGCTGATAAACAAACTAGAAGCCGCTGGAGTTTGTAGGGAAGAGATAACAAGTTGCCTCTGAACACAGAGTTGCCCATGAAAAACTAACCCCCATAACCTGGATATGTTTTCATCAATAAAGTGCCAACTCCTTTCTGTGTACATACCATTTTTTCTCCAGTATAATCCAGAAAATAAAGTTGAGCACTTACCTTAGAAGGTTGCCCGGTAGTAGGGCATCTCACCCGGCTTGTGAAGTTCTTTCCTCCCCTTCACATTGGCCTGTGGAAAACAAAAAGTGCTGAGCATATTTTCCCTCAGACTTTTACAAACAGGGCAGCATACAAGCTATGGGAGACGCAGTGAGAATAATGTCCCACAAGTTCCTATTACTTTAAAGCCACCAGATGCTTCTCTTTTTGTATTGAAGAGACTGATCTGGTCTAGGCTACACCCCAGAACAAAGTAGCACACTGTAGCACTACTTAAAAAATAATAAACACTTGATTGAAGAATCTATAACTAACACCTCACTCTGCCTCTTCCTATCACTAACACAGGCAAAGAGAATGACTGGAGGGGGAGGGAAGGGAGGAGCTATATATACAGCTCTGCTGTGGTGCTCTTTGCCTCCTCCTGCTGACCAGGAGGCGATATCCCATAAGTAAGGATGAAATCCGTGGACTCGTCATATCTTGTAAAAGAAACATAAAAACGTTACTGTCACTTTACATTTTAAACTGTGATTTTTTTTATTCCCTTTATAAATTTATGTGTAGATAGGCTAAAAAGCTTAAATAACCCTGCAGAACACCTCTATACCTCAGCAGTACTTTGCCGAGGTACCTACCTTCCTCTGAGCAGGAGCCGTTTCTTCACAAACACAATCGGAACCTAGCAGCAGTTGCAGAAGTCGGTCTCCGGATTAAAACACGCATATATAGCAGAAAATGCGTAGTATGACAGGAAGATGTACAACTTCACCTTATAATGAAGTGGGAAGTGAATAGAAAGGGCGCGCAATCAACTGCCGCTTCCTGAAGTACCGCCCATTGTGGGCGTGCCAATAAGTAATCTCCCGGTCGGCTATTATTAATTATGAAACCGCCGGGAGATGTGAAACCACCACATATTAAATCCAGCTCCAGTGCCTGCGTCTAAGCTGCCCATAGTGTCCCCTATATCTCTAGGAGAATCTATGCCTTTTATAAAGAGCCTAATTTCAATGAGGTCTGTCCCATTTTTAAAAAACAAAGTGCCCAACCTTTTTCTGAGTTTTTCTTTCTACCCCCAGAAATAAAGCCAGCACTTACGTCATATTCTGCCTGACAGCAAGGCAGCTCCCAGGTTTGAGAGGTCCTCTCCCTCACATGGACCTGAAAATAAACGAGTCCTGAGTAATATACCTCAAGTTTTCAGGTTTAGGGCAGCATCAGTATATGGGAGGCGCAGTGAGAATTATGTCCCACAAGTTCCCATCACTCTAAAGCCACCACTGCTCTACTGAAGAGACTGAAATGGACTACGGCTACACCCTAGGACAAAGCAGCACAATCTTGTACTACTTTAAAAATAATAAACTCTTGATTGAAGAATCTTTTCTAACACCTACTTTTCCACCTCCTTGCTCTTAACGTAGGCAAAGAGAATGACTGGGGTCGGAGGGAAGGGAGGTGATATTTAACAGCTTTGCTGTGGTGCTCTTTGACGCCTCCTGTTGGGCAGGAGTGATATTCCCAACAGTAATTAGATGATCTGTGGACTCATTGTGTCATTAAAAAGAAAACATTTTAATAAAAAATGTTTAAAAACATAATTTATGTAAGAACTTACCTGATAAATTCATTTCTTTCATATTAGCAAGAGTCCATGAGCTAGTGACGTATGGGATATACATTCCTACCAGGAGGGGCAAAGTTTCCCAAACCTCAAAATGCCTATAAATACACCCCTCACCACACCCACAAATCAATTTAACGCATAGCCAAGAAGTGGGGTGATAAGAAAAAAGTGTGAAAGCATAAAAAATAAGGAATTGGAATAATTGTGCTTTATACAAAAAAATCATAACCACCACAAAAAAGGGTGGGCCTCATGGACTCTTGCTAATATGAAAGAAATGAATTTATCAGGTAAGTTCTAACATAAATTATGTTTTCTTTCATGTAATTAGCAAGAGTCCATGAGCTAGTGACGTATGGGATAATGAATACCCAAGATGTGGATCTTCCACGCAAGAGTCACTAGAGAGGGAGGGATAAAATAAAGACAGCCAATTCCGCTGACAATAATGAAAAAAACTGAAATTATAAGCAGAAGAATCAAACTGAAACAGCTGCCTGAAGTACTTTTCTACCAAAAACTGCTTCAGAAGAAGAAAACACATCAAAATGGTAGAATTTAGTAAAAGTATGCAAAGAAGACCAAGTTGCTGCTTTGCAAATCTGATCAACCGAAGCTTCATTCCTAAACGCCCAGGAAGTAGAAACTGACCTAGTAGAATGAGCTGTAATCCTTTGAGGCAGAGTTTTACCCGACTCGACATAAGCATGATGAATCAAAGACTTTAACCAAGACGCCAAAGAAATGGCAGAGGCCTTCTGACCTTTCCTAGAACCGGAAAAGATAAAAAATAGACTAGAAGTCTTTCGGAAATTTTTAGTAGCTTCAACATAATATTTCAAAGCTCTAACTACATCCAAAGAATGCAACGATCTTTCCTTAGAATTCTTAGGATTAGGACACAATGAAGGAACCACAATTTCTCTACTAATGTTGTTAGAATTCACAACCTTAGGTAAAAATTTAAAAGAAGTTCGCAACACCGCCTTATCCTGATGAAAAATCAGAAAAGGAGACTCACAAGAAAGAGCAGATAATTCAAAAACTGTTCTAGCTGAAGAGATGTCCAAAAAGAACAATACTTTCCATGAAAGTAATGAATGTCCAGAGCAAGCATATGCTCAAAATAGAAGAACCTGAAAAACCTTCAGAACCCAATTAAGACTCCATTGGCTTAATGACAGGTTTGATACGAATCAAAACCTGAAAAAAGTGATAAATATCAGGAAGTAACACTGCCTTATCCTGATAAAAAATCAGAAAAGGATATTCACAAAAAAAGAGCAGATAACTCAAAAACTCTTCTAGTAGAAGAAATAACCAAAAGGAACAATACTTTTCCAAGAAAGTAATTTAATGTTCAGAAAATGCATAGTTTCAAACGGAGGAGCCTGTAAAGCCCTCAGTACCAAATTGAGACTCCAAAGAGGATAGATTGAGTTAATGACAGGCGTGATATGGACCAAAGCCTGCACAATGAATATCAGGATGATTAGCAATCTTTTCTGTAATAAAAAGAACAGAAAGAGTAGAGATTTGTCCTTAACAAAGAACTGAAGACAAAATCTTATCCAAACCAACCTGAAAAAATAATAAAATTCTATGAATTTTAAAAGAATGCCAAGAAAAGTAGGTCTTCCAGACTCAATATAAATCTTTCTAGAGACAGTTTTATGAGCCTGAAACATAGTATTAATCAATGAGTCAGAAAAACCTCTATGACTAAAAACCAAGCGTTCAATCTCCATCCCTTCAAATTTAATGATTTGAGATCCTGATGGAAAAAAATGGCCTTGAGAAAGAAAAGGTCTGGTTTAAACAGAGGTGTCCAACGTTGGCAACTGGCCATCCGAATGAGATTCGTATACCAAAACCTGAGAGGCCATGCTGGAACTACCAGCATAACAAACAAATACTCCATAAGAATTTTGGAAGAAGAACTAGAGGCGGAAAGAAATAGGCAAAAAGATAATTCCAAAGAAATGTCAATGCATACACTACTTCCGCCTGAAGATTCCCAGACCTTAATAGGCCCCTGGGAAGTTCTTTATTCAGATGAGATGAAAAACATATCTGGGTAAGAGAGACCATTCTCTCGGAGGAAAAGCTGGATTTAACAGAGATAATCCGCTTCCCAAATATCTATACCTGGGAAAAAAAACACAGAATTTAGATAGGAGCTGGATCTAGCCCAAGCTGATATCCGAGACACTTCTGTCACAACCTAAGGACTAATAGTCCTACTCTGATGATTGACATACACCATAGTAGTGATATTGTTTGAAAAACATTAAACGTCTCTTCTTCAAAAAGAAACTAACTGAAAAATTCTGAGAAAACACGGAGTTCTAAAATATCAAATGGTAATCTCGCCTCCTGAGATTTCCAAACCCCTTGTGCTGACAGAGATCCTCAGACAGCCTCCCAACCAAAAAGACTCGCATCTGTAGAGATCATGGTCCAGGTTGAAAGAAACGAAGAGACCTGTAGAACTAAATGATGGTGATCTTAACCATCAAATCAAGAGATAAATATTAGGATTCGAAGATTTAAAATGTGAAATCCTAGAATCCCTGCACCATAATTCTAAAAGACTGGAAAAAGTTCTTTCTATTGAAAATGAGCAAAGGGAATTAAATCCAATGCTGTGGCCATAAGACCTAAAACTTCTATGCATATATAGCAACTGAAGGAAATAATAGAGACTAAAAGGTACCGACAAACGGAACACAATAAAATTGTCCCTTGTCTGATAGAGACAAAGACAGTGACACAAACTATCTGGAAACCTAGAAAAGATGACCCTTGTGTGAGGAATCAAGAGCTTTTGAAAAAAAGAACCTCTAACTATGTCCTGAAGAGCAAGTGAATCATATGAGATTCCGCATCCTCAGAAAACAGAAAAATGAAAATATGCATTTATTGTATCTAATGAAAACAAATAATGCTATCACTGACCAAAAAAAGGCAGAATAGTTTGAATAAAACTCCAAAACCCATTTCCTAAAAATGGAACTGGAAGAAATACCCGAAAAGATTCCAGGTCTGAGCAGCGCTTGAACCCCATGGGAGCCCAGCCATGCTTCAACAGAACCCAAAATATATAGGACCCAAACACACTTAAAGAGAGTGTTAGCCTTACTGGAATAAAATCAAAGAAATTTGGACTGAATAGAACCAAATAAATTTCAAAGAAGTCTTAACCTGTCCCTTGCCAGCCAAGCTGGAATACGGCACGTACATCGCAATATTAGGGAGCTGATTTTGAACTGAAAAATTTCCAATTATAAACATGTTACTTGGGAAAGAATTCAGGAATTTGTTCCTTAATAAGTACAACCAAACTAGTATAAGCTTAAAGTTTTAGTCTTAGAACTCAATCTTGAAGCCCAGAGTAACAGTTAAGAATTGAATCCAATTATAAAACAAATAATTGATTATCTTAGAACAAAAGAAATATGGATTTTTTTTTATTTTTTTAAAAAATCACAAAATTCTTCTAGCTAAAATAGCTAAAGACATAGATTAACCCTCATTTGCGAAAATATTCAATAAAATGAAGACACAAATGAAATTATTAGCATGATAGTCCAGTTAAAGGAACAGTCAATACAGTGGACTTGCATAATCAATAAATGCAAAACAACAAGACAAATGCAACAGCACCTAGTCTAGTAAATGTTGTCCCTTAAGAATGCTAAAATAAATCATAATCTGATACTTGATCTTAAAGTAAACAGAACAAAAAATGAAGCAATTGCAACATCCAAATAAATCACAGGACCAAGAAAAGTACCTGAAACTAAATAATTTTCCATAAATAAGATACAACCATCTAAAGGAAAATAAATACTATTTTGCTATAGAAACAATAGCATAATTAGTAGGAGTAGAGATAGCCCCAATAAATTGGAGAACCCTCCAAATTGAATTTAACTGCTGGCAAAGAATATAGTTTAAAACCTTTGAAGAAGGAATAAAAGAAAATTCTCAGCCTATTCCATTCCCTAGTATGAGGAATTGGAAAGAAAACTTCTGAAAACACAGAAGAATAAATAAGCAGAAATAGTGTCAGCTAGTCTTAAAGAACTAGTTACCTTAATATCCAAAATAATCAACACCTTTTCAACAAAGAACAAATGTACTTTAATAAAAAAATAATAAAAAAGTAGATTTGTTAGTGTCAATATCTGATGAAGAAAATTCTGAAAGAGAAAAAACATCATCAGAGAAGGATAAAACAGTATGTTGTTGGTCATTTGAAACTTCAATAATTAAAAAAGAAGTGAAAGAGACCTAAAAAATGTATTAGAAGGCACGAAGTCAGACAAAGCCTTTAAAATAGAATCAGAAAAATATTTCTTATAAGTCTTCTAAATATTTCTTGTACATAAGATGTAAGAATGGCAATAAAGCATAAATACTAATGGATTCTTCATGTAAAAGTATATCATAATAACTTATTACAAACCATAGCTAAAGATAAACATTTATAACATTTAAAATAAATTAACTTAGCTTTGGTAGAACTGAACTCAGTTAAGCGTTTTTCCAGAAGTAGCTTTTGATCCAGGGTCAATCTGAGACATCTTGCAATATGTAATAGAAAAAACAACATATAAAGCAAAATTGATCAAATTCCTTAAATGACAGTTTCAGGAATGGGAAAAAAATGCCAATGAACAAGTTTCTAGCAACCAGAAGCAATAAACAATGAGACTTAAATAATGTGGAGACAATAATGACGCCCATATTTTTTAGCGCCAAAAAAGACGCCCACAATTTTTGGCGCCTAAATGCTTTTAGCGCCAAAAATGACGCCACATCCGGTAACGCCAACACCTTTGGCGCAAAAACGTCAAAAAATGACGCAACTTCCGGTGACAAGTACGACGCCGGAAATAACTTAGAAATTTTTTTGCGCCAAAAAAGTCCGCGCCAAGAATGACGCAATAAAATGAAGCATTTTCAGCCCCCGCGAGCCTAACAGCCCACAGGGAAAAAAAGTCAAATTTTAAGGTAAGAAAAAAATTGATTATTCAAATGCATTATCCCAAATAATGAAACTGACTGTCTGAAATAAGGAATATTGAACATCCTGAATCAAGGCAAATAAATTTTTAAACACAAATATTTAGAACTTTATATAAAAGCGCCCAACCATAGCTTAGAGTGTCACAAAAATAAGACTTACTTACCCCAGGACACTCATCTACATGTAGTAGAAAGCCAAACCAGTACTGAAACGAGAATCAGTAGAGGAATCTCTACGACCGATAACAGAGAACCTATGAAATAGACCCCGTAGAAGGAGATCATTGAATTCAAATAGGCAATACTCTCTTCACATCCCTCTGACATTCACTGCACTCTGAGAGGAAAACCGGGCTTCAGCCTGCTGCGGAGCGCATATCAACGTAGAATCTAGCACAAACTTACTTCACCACCTCCACGGGAGGCAAAGTTTGTAAAACTGATTTGTGGGTGTGGTGAGGGGTGTATTTATAGGCATTTTGAGGTTTGGGAAACTTTGCCCCTCCTGGTAGGAATGTATATCCCATACGTCACTAGCTCATGGACTCTTGCTAATTACATGAAAGAAAAGCCTCCCTCTCCCACTAAAAAATAATAATCTCCCTATACCTAATGGGGCAGGTGATCTGTATCTCTCAGACACATCACACACATACACTCACCTGTACTCTGTATCCCTCAGATACATCACACACATACACTCACTTGTACCCTGTATCCCTCAGACACATCACACACATACACTCACTTGTACCCTGTATCCCTCAGACACATCACACACATACACTAACCTGTATCCTATATACCTCAGATACATCACACATATACACTCACCTGTACTCTGTATCTCTCAGACACATCACACATATACACTCACCTGTACCCTGTATCCCTCAGACACATCACACACATATACACTCACCTGTACTCTGTATCTCTCAGACACATCACACATATACACTCACCTGTACCCTGTATCCCTCAGACACATCACACACATACACTCACCTGTACCCTTTATACCTCAGATACATCACACATATACACTCACCTGTACTCTGTATCTCTCAGACACATCACACACATACACTCACCTGTACTCTGTATCTCTCAGACATATCATACACATACATTCACCTGTACCCTGTATCCCTCAGACACATCACACACATACACTCACCTGTACCCTGTATCCCTCAGACACATCACACATATACACTCACCTGTACTCTGTATCTCTCAGACATATCATACACATACACTCACCTGTACCCTGTATCCCTCAGACACATCACACACATACACTCACCTGTACCCTGTATCCCTCAGACACATCACACATACACTCACCTGTACCCTGTATCCCTCATACACATCACACACATACACTCACCTGTACCCTGTATCCCTCAGACACATCACACACATACACTCACCTGTACCCTGTATCCCTCAGACACATCACACACATACACTCACCTGTACCCTGTATCCCTCAGACACATCACACATATACACTCACCTGTACTCTGTATCTCTCAGACACATCACACATATACACTCACCTGTACTCTGTATCTCTCAGACATATCATACACAGACACTCACCTGTACCCTGTATCCCTCAGACACATCACACACATACACTCACCTGTACCCTGTATCCCTCAGACACATCACACACATACACTCACCTGTACCCTGTATCCCTCAGACACATCACACACATACACTCACCTGTACTCTGTATCTCTCAGACATATCATACACATACATTCACCTGTACCCTGTATCCCTCAGACACATCACACACATACACTCACCTGTACCTGTATCCCTCAAACACATCACACACATACACTCAACTGTACCCTGTATCCCTCAGACACATCACACACATACACTCAACTGTACCCTGTATCCCTCAGACACATCACACATGTACACTCACCTGTACCCTGTATCCCTCAGACACATCACACACATACACTCACCTGTACCCTGTATCCCTCAGACACATCACACATACACTCACCTGTACCCTGTATCCCTCAGACACATCACATACATACACTCACCTGTACCCTGTATCCCTCAAACACATCACACACATACACTCACCTGTACTCTGTATCTCTCAGACACATCACACATATACACTCACCTGTACCCTGTATCCCTCAGACACATCACACACATATACACTCACCTGTACTCTGTATCTCTCAGACATATCATACACAGACACTCACCTGTACCCTGTATCCCTCAGACACATCACACACATACACTCACCTGTACCCTGTATCCCTCCGACACATCACACACATACACTCACCTGTACCCTGTATCCCTCAGACACATCACACACATACACTCACCTGTACCTGTATCCCTCAAACACATCACACACATACACTCACCTGTATCCCTGTATCCCTCAGACACATCACACACATACACTCACCTGTACCCTGTATCCCTCAGACACATCACACACATACACTAACCTGTATCCTATATACCTCAGATACATCACACACATACACTCACCTGTACCCTGTATCCCTCAGACACATCACACACATACACTCACCTGTACCCTGTATCCCTCAGACACATCACACACATACACTCACCTGTACCCTGTATCCCTCAAACACATCCCACACATACACTCAACTGTACCCTGTATCCCTCAGACACATCACACACATACACTCACCTGTACCCTGTATCCCTCAGACACATCACACATATACACTCACCTGTACCCTGTATCCCTCAGACACATCACACACATACACTCACCTGTACCCTGTATCCCTCAGACACATCACACACATATACACACCTGTACCCTGTATCCCTCAGACACATCACACATATACACTCACCTGTACCCTGTATCCCTCAGACACATCACACACATACACTCACCTGTACCCTGTATCCCTCAGACACATCACACACATACACTCACATGTACCCTGTATCCCTCAGACACATCACACACATACACTCACCTGTACCCTGTATCCCTCAGTCACATCACACACATACACTCACCTGTACCCTGTATCCCTCAGACACATCACACACATACACTCACCTGTACCCTGTATCCCTCATACACATCACACACATACACTCACCTGTACCCCGTATCCCTCAGACACATCACACACATACTTTCACCTGTACCCTGTATCCCTCAGACACATCCCACACATACACTCACCTGTACCCTGTATCCCTCAGACACATCACACACATACACTCACCTGTACCCTGTATCCCTCAAACACATCACACACATACACTCAACTGTACCCTGTATCCCTCAGACACATCACACACATACACTCACCTGTACCCTGTATCCCTCAGACACATCACACATATACACTCACCTGTACCCTGTATCCCTCAGACACATCACACACATACACTCACCTGTACCCTGTATCCCTCAGACACATCACACACATATACACACCTGTACCCTGTATCCCTCAGACACATCACACATATACACTCACCTGTACCCTGTATCCCTCAGACACATCACACACATACACTCACCTGTACCCTGTATCCCTCAGACACATCACACATATACACTCACCTGTACCCTGTATCCCTCAGACACATCACACACATACACTCACATGTACCCTGTATCCCTCAGACACATCACACATATACACTCACCTGTACCCTGTATCCCTCAGACACATCACACACATACACTCACCTGTACCCTGTATCCCTCAGACACATCACACACATGTACTTATCTGTACTGTGTACCCCTTTAGACACATCACACATGTACACCCACCTGTACCCTGTATCCCTCAGACACATCACACACGTGCACTCACCTTTGCCCTGTATCCCTCAGACACATCACACACGTGCACTCACCTGTACTAATACTGTCACTGATTTCCTGCTTCACAGCTTCTAGTTGTCTATTTACATACAGATCAATAGTTTGTTCAGCATTAAGTGTCACTTCAGCCTTAACATCACCTGTATAGATCATAGAAATATGGTCACATTTTAGCTATTTAGCACAGAACAAGGAAATTAAAATATCTGAATGTCACACATGTACACTCACCTTTACCCAGTGTCCCTTAGATATGTCACATGCATACACTCACCTATGCCCTGTATCCTATAGACACATAACACTCCCACACTCTAAGTCCCTGCTACACATTACACATATACTCACCAATGCTACGACTTTTACATATTTCCTCCTCTGGAGCTTCTGTCATATTTCTTAGCCACTGATCTTCTGTTTGTTCAGAATTATATGAAATTACAGCATCATATTCACCTGAAGTTAAAAATTAGATTAAAATAAAATGTGACAAAAGTGATTGTGTGTAATCACTTTCCGTCACATCATGTCATGTGTAGTAAAGTGAGTTAGCGGGGAATTAGTTACATTACTAGCTGTATATACAGCCCCCACTGTAACTAAACAGAATTCCCATGTGACGTGTATGTCAGGGTTTTGTAGGGTATTCAAAATAAAATCCATTCTATATTGTTCATTAAAACCGAACTATAACCCATTTATTTTACACTTTACAAATTAATTCACATCACATTACAGTCTCTATACCTGACATGGGGACAATACACCATCAGTATTTTCTACAACCTCTATATCTAACATTGGGACAATACAGCACTGGTATTCCAACAGCTTTTATACCTGACATAAGGAGAATACAGCACTAGTATTCTAACAGACCCTATACCTGACATAGGGACAATACAGCACTAGTTATTCCAATGGCCCCTATACCTGACATGGGTACAATACAGCACTAGTATTCCAACAGCCCCTATACCTGACATGGTGATAATACAGCACTAGTATTCCAACAGCCCCTATACCTGACATGGGGCAATACAGCACTAGTATTTCAAGAGCCCCTATACCTGACATGGTGATAATACAGCACTAGTATTCCAACAGCTCCTATACCTGACATTTGGCAATACAGCACTTGTATTCCAACAGCCCCTATAATTGACATGGGGACAATACAGCACTAGTATTCCAACAGCTCCTATACCTGACATTTGGCAATACAGCACTTGTATTCCAACAGCCCCTATAATTGACATGGGGACAATACAGCACTAGTATTCCAACAGCCTCTTTACCTGACATGGGGACAATACAGCACTAGTATTCCAACAGCCCCTATACCTGACATGGGGACAATACAGCACTAGTATTCCAACAGCCCCTATACCTAACATGGTGACAATACTGCACTAGTATTCCAACAGCGTCTATACCTGACATGGGGACAATACATCACTAGTATTCCAACAGCGTCTATACCTGACATGGGGACAAAAACATTACAGTGTAATATAGTAGACACTTCTGATTACCCAAACTGTATGATGTGATATCCTGAAGAAACATTTAAGAGGGGAAAAGCAGATAACAATCCTTTGTCAGGTCAGCTTCATAATAACATCAAGTAGCAATAGTGAATCATGCTGAATCTCAGCAAATATAAATCAGGGTGTCCTAGACCTGTGGATTCCTCTGGTAAATATGTTAATGTGACCGGACACTAGTCAGCTCTGCAGAGACAACAGTAAAGGACGTTGTATTTATTAGCTACACGTACAATTGTCATAACTCACTAATGATCTTTAATATTTAGAATCAGCTGAACAACTTCATCCTGAAGCAACTTGATGTAAAGTCTTCATGAGGCGCTGAATTACTCACTAGATCAGGGCTGGACACATCTACTCAAAATACACATTTTTTTATATAGAGGTTGTGAGGTTATTCTCTGTCCTGCTGATTTCTATACACAGACCCAATAGCTACAGACACTCATGTAGCTGCTTGCAAGGTCATGGCCCCATGTCGTATACACACTGACAGTGCTGCTGTGTGGGCTGTGCACTGTGCAACATCTCTGAGCAGCTGATCTTGCTAAAGACCATTTACCCTCGGATTATCTGCATGGGAATTGTAGTTCTCATGTTGTGCACAATTAATAGCAGAAATGGGGACAATACAGAACATACACACAGTATAGTGATTTGAGACTAGAGGGGCAATGCCATGATCAGAATACTCTTTACCTCCACTGATTTATAAGGTACCAGCAGGGGGCAGGAGCCTCAAACTCTGTGCTATATCAAGCTTGCTCCTCTGGCACACATATTCTATTTAAAATAGCTAATCTGACAGTTTTAACCTCTATGTTGGCTAGACTATTAGCTAGACTATTAAGGTTATTAATATTTGTGTCTTATGCAGTGTTTGCAATGTTGTACATTGTTAAAAACACTGTTGCCATATAGTTCTACAGATGTGCACGCTCCTGAGTCAACCTAGGTATGCTCTCTGACAAATTCCTGCTGTCTATTAATCTCCTGGGAAACCAGGAAGTAGCAAAACTCCTCCCCAAACCCACTGCTGGACCATCAAATCCTCACCCCACACAAGCCAGGGAAGTCACTGAGCTCTCAATATCAATATACAGTTCATTTAAAGTGATGGTAAACTTTCCCCTTTGTATAAACAGATTCGGAATGTTAGTGATATTTAGATGGAGTTGAATTCATCAGTTGTAATGATGTTGCACTATAACTTACTTTTTAATGTAGCGTTGAAATTCAAATACCCTGCTGTAATAACTGTATAACTGGAAATTATATGTAATAACTGTATAACTGGAAAAGCACATTTTGCTATAGTAAGGAAAGCTTAACCCTATTGAATAAACTAGTTTCCAAGAGATAATATCAAGTAACTCGACCCCAAGGCCTGTACAGAAGGATCAAAGGCTACCAATGTAGATAAGACAGGTGAGACCTGCGCTCCTTCCTGAAGATAGAAAATCAAATGTCATAAAGCTTCAAAAGGACACAGGACAGGACAATGGCATCATAAATCTTCAAAGGGACTCAGACAAGGTCAGTCCTGAGATGGGTCACAAAGGTCAGATGGCATTAGGAAAACTCATTTCTTGGACCACAGCGACATCTACAGGCAGTTAACTCAACAGTTGAATTGTTATAAACCAGAAGATGAATGGATTTGATTGGCTGGGACTGTCTTCATGGTGTGGCTGTTTGGCTATAAATATGTTTTGAGAAGCAGCTTGAAAGAGAGGAAAAAGGAAGGACAAATACACCCAGGAAACAGAGAGACTTCATCTTCCTTTGCATGCACACATTATAGTGTAGATAGATTAGAAGAATAAAGCCTTGTATGTTAGACGCTTCTCTCACCACTCATGTATAGATCTGTAACTTAATAAATTCATCCTTTTATAAGACTGGTGTTAGTATCATTCTTTAAATAAGGTAAATGGTATATAAAGGAAAAGCCTGACACAGATTTAAGTCACTGACCCAATATTAGGAAAGGGGCTTTTTCACACCTGCGCTCTGGCGCCCACTTGAAAAGTATTTTTTTTGCTGGTGAGCTTAAGGTTTGAAATATTCTCCAATTGTCATTCTAGCTACAAAAAATGGTGCACAGCTAGAGCAATGACTGGAGAACAGTTCAAACCTTCAGCTTACAAAATAAATTTACTTATGAAGTGGCGGATTGCGGGGTATTTCATATCAACATTAAACAGTAAGTTATAGTGCATCTTCATTACAACTGATGACTTAAACTCCATCTAAAATATCACAAACATTCAGTTTCTGTTTACACAAAGGGGAAAATTTACCATCCCTTTAAAGACCTCTAGTGATAGAACTGTGCATTGTTAGGAGTGGAAGATTCGATCAGTACAACATTATAATCTGCTGATCTTTCACGGGGCTTAAATGGGCAGACTAGTGCCATCTATTCTGGTGCTCTGAGGCTGGCACCATTTACATGTCTATGGTGCCCATATAGGAACATATGAGGCCTCCTATTGGTGTGTACGTTCTGTGCATGTGCTTTATGTAAAAATCAGAAGCTGTATATATACGCTGAGACTGGCACTATGTATGTATGCTCCTGAACTAATCTCTCTGGGATATGATAAAGACTAAGCAGCCCTTTAAAAGAGATGATATTGAAAATTTGATTTTCAAAGTACAGGGTCTACAGAGCTATTAAATAGTTTGTTCTATAATGTCCCTTTAAAGGGACAGTCAACCATAGAATGGTTATTGTTTTAAAAACATAATTTATGCTTTTTTTTATTTTTTATTTCTTTATTTATATACCAATTCAAGCAGACAGTTCATATGACAATTAGAAAAATGCAACATAAAAGAAGAACATACAAAAATCACTTGTCATATATACCATAAAAATAATATCTTATATCCTCGTTTCTCCTAAACCAAGAAAAACGAGGCAAAAATGAAACAAGACTAGTAATCAACTAGCTAATATGCTACACTCTTATCGCTTGAATTGGAAATTTTCACAACCTTAATTTAAAATACACATAAGACTGGCCGCTAGTTCAGTTAACACAGCACAAGTCAAAATCGAGCAACACCGGCCCAATGGGACAAGACAAAATAACACAAAGAAAAAAAAGAGAGAGAAAAAAAAAAAAAAAAAAGAAAAATTTACTCCAGTCTATATAGTCTATATATACAGCTTCCTGTCAAGGACTTACTATCGACCCCTGGACAGAGACTTTGTATCGCCAGATTTATAGGTCATCTCTACTTATGTATCCTGCTTTGAGGAAAGGTTTCATTATTTCCTCTGTAAACTCAGCTGTCTGAATCTTAATAATCTTCCTCCATTTTGTAAAGAAGGCTTTAAACTGATTCACATTGCCGGGTTCTATATTCAGTTGTTCATATATCAGCTGACCAGTCACCTTCTGTCTGAATTCTGCTATGCTAGGGTATTTTTGAGCTTTCCAATACTGTAATATTAAATTCCGAGCTACTTGTATTATAGTCGTTATAAGCAGATATTCTTCTTTCTTAAATTAGTTTGGTAGCACAAAAAAAAAGTACTGAAGTAAGAGTAGGGGAAAAACTTTGTGTTAAGAATCTGTTTAACCAATATGCCACCTTTTTCCAATACTGTAATATCTTAGGGCAATACCAGAAACAATGTGTGATATCTGCCTGTGGTGCGTGACAGTGGAAGCAGTCTCCTTTGGAATTTTTATCCCATTTAGCCAATAATTTAGGGGTAATATATGCGTTGTTTATGATATAGCTATGTGTTTCCTTCCACCGCGTATACCTATCTCCAACTATTTCTATACTTTGTTTGATATTTATTTCTGTAATTTCTGGCAGAATCTTTTGCCATTTATTCTGTAGGTTCTCTAAATGTATCTTACCTAAGTTTTTCATAATCATTTTATACCATGTTGCAATTGAGAAAAAACCCGCCCTATAAATTTGAATACCTAATCCGACTATTCCTAACTCCCAATTACTATCTTGATTGTACGTTAAATGATTGTAAAATTGTCTTGCCTGAAGATAGCCAAAAAAGTGATGTCTCGGTAGACCAAATTCTTCTTGAATTTGTATGAATGATTTTATCAACCCGGTTCTTTTATCTAATAATTGTACTATGTACTCCAAGCCTGCATTTCTCCAAATATGAAATATTCCATAATTCAAGCCAGGTCCAAAATCTATATGTCCCAGAAACGTAAGATATTTGGATACCTTGTAATTGATATTGAGAGTATTGCAGAATTTTTGCCATGCCTTTACTACATTACTTATCATTCTCATATTTCGAATTTTTGGAGGTAATTTAGAAAATGGGATATGCAATATGTCTTTTAGGGAAAAGGGTTTTATTAAACTTTCTTCTATCTCTGGCGAGGAAAATTGACTTATTTGTGTGATCCAGTCAGCAGCTAATTTTACCATAGTAACCTGATTATATAATTTAATATTGGGCAAACCATATCCCCCAACCTCTTTATCAAGATACAGCAATCTTTTAGCTAGTCTGGCCCTTCCCTTTCCCCATAAAAAAGAGTTGCATTCTTTTTCATAATTCTTCAAGTCAGTATTTTTGAGAAAAATAGGTCAATTTTGCAATAAATATAATAGACGGGGGAATAAAAAAGTCTTCAAGATCGTGATTTTGGCTGATAAAGCTATGGGCAGTGGTCTCCATCCGTCTAAAAGCCTCTTACTTTCTTGAAAGAACTTTGAAAAATTTAAGCTATACCATAATCCTGGGTTATTACTTACATTTATACCCAAGTATTTAATTTGTTCTACCTCGTGAAAGGGATGCTTGATCCGCTGCCCACAGGGTTTTCTAATCCAAAGTATTTCTGATTTTCCATGATTGACCTTATAGCCAGAGAACGCACTAAATTCCTCTATTGATTCTAATAGTACTGGTATATTTTGTGATGTTCTAGGCACAAAAAGTATTATATCGTCTGCATATAGTGCCAGAGACACCCTGCCATCTCCTACCTTTACCCCCGGTAAGCTTTGTCTCAGACTTATGGCAAATGGTTCTAACGACAAGTTAAATAATAAGGGTGACAACGGGCACCCTTGTCTTGTTCCTTTTGTTAACCTTATTTTTGGCGACAGTTGACCATTTATTTGAAGGCAGGAGTATGGTGTATTGTAAATCAATTTCACAAAATTATAGAAATTCCCTGTTAGGCCAAATTGTGTTAGTGTGGTGAACAGGTGGTCCCAAGTAATTAAATCGAAGGCCTTTTCAGCATCTAATGTTATTAGGGCCGCGTCATTTTCACAGTTTTTTCCCTTAGCCTTAGTTTCATTCCAGTAATGATTTAAAGTCAGTAGAACTTTTCTTATATTTTTTGAAGCGTTTCTCCCTGGCATAAACCCTGATTGATCCTGATGGATCAGCTTATTTATGTACTTTTTTAGTCTGTCTGCGATTATTGATGTGAGTAACTTATAATCATTATTTAGTAATGATATTGGTCTGTATGCATTTGGATTTTCTGGATCTTTACCTTTCTTATATATTAATGTGACTGTGGATGCAAAAAACAGATCAGATCCTGAAGAGTTATCCCTATAGTACTGATTAAAGAGATCACTTAACGTGCCGGGTAGTTCATTTTTCAAAATTCTATAAAATTCTACTGGAATTTGATCTGGCCCTGGAGATTTATTCAGTTTGGCCTTTCCTATTTCTTTAATGATTTCCTCTTCTGCTATCGGTAAATTTAATTCCATTAATTCGTCTGGGTCTATTTTTGGTGGAGTAACTTTTCCCCAAAACTGTTCTTTTATCTTTTTATCACATGCTCCTACCATATTAATTTCCTTATAATATTCATACATTGCCTGTCTTATTTTACTCGCAGTTGTGTACCTTGTATCCCCAATTTTAATTGAGGTTAGATATCTTTTCTCAGCCTGCCTATTCTTCATTATTTTTGATAATACTTTAGCTGACCTTCCATGATGGCTGGTGAAAAAAGCGTTCATTTTTTTTTCCTGTTTAGCTATTTTTATTTTCAGGAAGTTCTCTCTTTCTGTCTTTGCCTTTATATAATCAGCCCAGCTTTTCTCATTAGGCGTACTAATATAGGCTTTGTACTTATTTTTTAATTGGTTTGCCAACTGCACATCTATTGCTGTGGTTTTTTTCCTCCATTTAACCATATAGGCCTTTATTTCTCCCCGGAGGACTGCCTTGGCAGCCTCCCAGAATATTTCGATCTTATGGTAATAATTTTTATTTTCATCATAGTATAGTTTCCATTTTTTTATTAAAAACCTATTAAAGTCACTATCCTGAACTAAGAATCTAGGGAAATAAAAATTATTAACACCACTCTTCTGCTTCCTAATCCCGTCTATCTCCAGACCTACAATTGCGTGGTCTGAGATTAGTATATCCTGGATCCTAGGATTAAGATCAAGTGAAAACATAGCTTCACTTATTAGAAAAAGATCTATCCGGGACATCGCTTTATGTGTCTTAGACTCGCATGTAAATGCTCTTGTATCTGGATTTTTTATTCGCCAAATATCAAAGAGATTCAACTTGCTACGAAAAGAGGCAAATAATTTTTCTTCCGATTTCCTACCTATCTGGGGGTAGCCCTGTCTAATTCTATCCACTATTGGGCTGGTTGTCATGTTGAAGTCCCCCGCAACAATCAAATTTTTATTGATATATGGAAATAGTTTAATATATATATTTTCCCAGAACTCTGGATCTAGCTCATTTGGGCCATATATATTACAAATTACTAAGTGTGTATTACCGTGTTCTACTTCAGCTATGATGTACCTCCCCTCTGGATCCTGTATTTGGTTAACAATTTTGTACATAAAGTTTCTTACAAATAATATTGCGACCCCTCTCTTGCGTTTCGGTCCAGGGGCGGATAGTATCTCACCTACCCAATTACATTTAAGTTTAACAATCTCCACTTCTTGCAGATGCGTCTCTTATATAAGAGCAATATCTGGTTTATTTTTTTTTAGCAATTTTAAAATTATACTCCTCTTTGCTGGGGAAGTTATTCCCCCAACATTCCATGACAGAATGTTAACTATTTTAAACTATGAAACTGGACTTCTGTCAGTAGAGCAGAGAAAAAAAAAAAAAAAGAGAAAAGAAAAAAACCTGTACAAACGATAAAAACTCTTTACTCTGCATACCATATCTCTGTACATCTAAACTCAACACCATCGTAAATTCAATACATTTGTGGTCTAAAAAGAATAGAACCTTTATAATGACCCTTAGGTAGTTGTTATTGATATCATACATTGCAAAAACTAAGCAGGGCAGCACCTCTAAACCTATATCTTCAGCTATAATGTGCTAATAAAATCTTGAGCTTCTTTTGCCGTTTTCAATGTCAAATTTTCATTATTAACTTTCAAACAAATTTTTGCTGGATATATAAGCCTCGCCTGTACACCTCTCTGTATTAAGGTTGTGCAATAGGGGGACATTTCCCTACGTTTCATTTGTGTTTCCATTGAGTAATCTTGAAACAGAAATATCCTATTCTGGCCTACCATTAGCGTACTTTTCTGTTTAAATTGTCTCATTATTGTAACCTTAGCTTGGAAGTTCAGGTATTTTATCATAATAGGTCTTGGTTTAATTGTACTTTCATGACCCGCTTTAGGTGGCCCTAATCTATGTGCCCTTTCTACCATGTACAATGAATCTGCCGTTTGCAAACCTAGTAACGTTGGCAGTTCTTGCGAGGCAAATTTATTTAGATCCTGGGGCATGATAGATTCTGGCAAACCAACTACTTTTATATTATTCCCGCGTGACTGATCTTCTAATTCCTCTACTTTAGCTTGAAGTTTTAATATTGTTACTTCCTGCGCTTTGACTTTCTTATCTTGTAATCCTGCCTGGTCCTCAAGATCGGAGACTCTTAATTCTACCTCTGCTATCCTTTTTGAAAATTGCCTAACCTCCTCCGTGAGGCCAGTTATATCATTTTTAATAGCATTAAATTGTGGCATTATTAAATCAGTAATTTGTTGCATAAGTGTCTGAGTCTCCTGCTTATCAGATTGTACTATTTGTGTCTCCATACTGGTTTCTAACTCCAAATTTTTTGTTGCTTTTTTATCGCGTTTAGTTGGCATTGCTGGCGATTTTTTTGCTTGTGTAATAAATCTATCCATGTGTTTGTGAGGGTGAACTTTCCCTATTTATACCCTATCGGTGTGGGTATAATTAATTAATCAAACCAATAAAGTGCCACAGAGTGTGTATATATATATATATATATATATATATATATATATATATATATATATATATATATATATATATACACATACACACACACATACGTACCCCTATATAGGCATACATATATAACCTTACATATACCTATACAGGTAGCCACCACAGGGTGAAGTATACATTGCCCCACCCTATCAGGGCAAGTGCAAGTGCAAATAAAGATAAACAAAAGAACAAACAAAAAAAAAAAGTGCTAAAAAATAAAAAGGCAAAAAGAGCAAGTGGAAAAAAAAACAGGAAAAAAACGATATAAACGCTGAATTCAGCTTCAGTGAAATGTGTTAGACGCCAGCCCTTGTTATTTCAAATTTTCCTAAAACCTCTTTTGGTGCAAATTTATCAGAGCTAGAATACACAGAAACTTTTGAAATATCAGAGGGTGGAGAACACTAACTCCTATGGTTTATAGGCATATAATCAAGCAGATAAGTAGTATATATTTGACCCTATCATCAAACACCACAGGTTACCCTCTTTTTCTTGCAAAACTACAAATAAAAAAGACAGTATCCCCAATCTTTCTAGCCCAGCTTTGACAGAGTATTTTGTTAGCTTGTACCCTGATACATTGTAGAAAATATTTTCTTATATTCCAAGTTTAGACCAAGCTCACAAATAACACATGCATGTCCATATTCAGGTATCACTGTTCCTGTGTTAGCCTGAGCTCTGTAGGTCAGTAATATTTGCAACAAACAGCAACACCAAAAGAACACTTCTCCCAGACAAGGCAGTTCCTCAAAATGTCTAAAATTGTTACAAAGTTACTTATCTCAGGCTCGTATTATAATCCGCTCTTGGATAGCTTCTGTCCCCAGTTATAAGTGGTATCGGATTAACATACAGATTTTAGTCTTTTTAGGCCCTTTAACATCAAACACCCCTTTCAGATAAGCAACTGTATAAACAGAAAATGTCAAATAAAAAGTACCTTCTCTTTTCTTATTTATATCCAGTTGTCGACCGGGGCCTTTCTTTCTCTATGGGGTTGATGGCTTGCTTGCTGTTGGAAAATCGTCAATTGCTTGCCCCGGGGATAACAGAATAGTACCTGTTACTTTGTTTTTTCCCCAACGGGTATGTACCCTCCGTGTGCCTCGCTCACTTGGGCCGGGTCTTGTCTCCGCTTCTCTCTGTTTCCTCCGGGGCCACCGCAGGCTGTGTCAGCCAGGAGCCCTCAGGTGCAGCTCGCCTCCGCGACGTCTCCACTCTATGCCGCACCGGTATTGCTGCCCTCGATCACTCCTTCTCTCTGTTTCCTCCGGGACCACCGCAGGCTGTGTCAGCCAGGAGCCCTCAGGTGCAGCTCGCCTCCGCGGCGTCTCCACTCTATGCCGCACCGGTATTGCTGCCCTCGATCACTCCTTCTCTCTGTTTCCTCCGGGACCACCGCAGGCTGTGTCAGCCAGGAGCCCTCAGGTGCAGCTCGCCTCCGCGGCGTCTCCACTCTATGCCGCACCGGAATTGCTGCCCTCGATCACTCCTCAGACCAGCTCTACAGGCGTCCACACTGGGTAGAACACCAAGCCTGCGTTCTCTTCCGGTCCTCAGCTTCTCCGAATTACTCAATGGCTTTGTGTCCTCACACTGACACCGGCACTTCACGGTCCTTGTTATGGTGCCGTCTCATCCAGGTAAGAGGTCGGTGCTTCAGTTTTAGTACTAGTTCTCCGCTTGTAGAGATAGGTAGGCAGAGCAGCTTCTGCCACGAAGCTTAATTAGGCATATAAGGACCTCTGCATCTGGGACCGGGTGGTCCGTTATCCAAGCCGGTATTAGCCGGCAAAGGCGTCCTATGATGTGGGGAGTTGTTGCTAGGCCCAGCGAGCCTAGTGGAGAGTCTTTGCAGCGTGCTCACTCTCCTTCCTCCAACCGGAAGTCCCCAGAGTGCCAACATAATTTATGCTTACCTGATAAATTTATTTCTCTTGTAGTGTATCCAGTCCACGGATCATCCATTACTTGTGGGATATATTCCCTTCCCAACAGGAAGTTGCAAGAGGATCACCCACAGCAAAGCTGCTATATAGCTCCTCCCCTCACATGTCATATCCAGTCATTCGACCGAAACAAGACGAGAAAGGAGAAACCATAGGGTGCAGTGGTGACTGTAGTTTAATTAAAATTTTAGACCTGCCTTAAAAGGACAGGGCGGGCCGTGGACTGGATACACTACAAGAGAAATAAATTTATCAGGTAAGCATAAATTATGTTTTCTCTTGTTAAGTGTATCCAGTCCACGGATCATCCATTACTTGTGGGATACCAATACCAAAGCTTAAGTACACGGATGATGGGAGGGACAAGGCAGGAGCTTAAACGGAAGGAACCACTGCCTGAAGAACCTTTCTCCCAAAAACAGCCTCCGAAGAAGCAAAAGTGTCAAATTTGTAAAATTTTGAAAAAGTGTGAAGCGAAGACCAAGTCGCAGCCTTGCAAATCTGTTCAACAGAGGCCTCATTTTTAAAGGCCCAGGTGGAAGCCACAGCTCTAGTAGAATGAGCTGTAATCCTTTCAGGGGGCTGCTGTCCAGCAGTCTCATAGGCTAAGCGTATTATGCTTCTAAGTCAAAAGGAGAGAGAAGTTGCCGAAGCATTTTGACCTCTCCTCTGCCCAGAGTAAACGACAAACAGGGCAGATGTTTGACGAAAATCTTTAGTTGCCTGTAAGTAGAACTTCAAGGCACGGACTACGTCCAGGTTATGTAAAAGACGTTCCTTCTTTGAAGAAGGATTAGGGCACAATGACGGGACAACACTCTCTTGATTGATATTCCTGTTAGAAACCACCTTAGGTAAAAACCCAGGTTTAGTACGCAGAACTACCTTGTCTGAATGGAAAATCAGATAAGGAGAATCACAATGTAAGGCAGATAACTCCGAGACTCTTCGAGCCGAGGAAATAGCCATCAAAAACAGAACTTTCCAAGATAAAAGTTTAATATCAATGGAATGAAGGGGTTCAAACGGAACTCCTTGAAGAACTTTAAGAACCAAGTTTAAGCTCCACGGAGGAGCAACAGTTTTAAGCACAGGCTTAATCCTAACCAAAGCCTGACAAAATGCCTGGACGTCTGGAACTTCTGCCAGACGCTTGTGCAAAAGAATAGACAGAGCAGAGATCTGTCCTTTTAAAGAACTAGCTGATAAGCCTTTGTCCAAACCCTCTTGGAGAAAGGACAATATCCTAGGAATCCTAACCTTACTCCATGAGTAACTCTTGGATTCGCACCAATAAAGGTATTTACGCCATATCTTATGGTAGATTTTCCTGGTAACAGGCTTTCGTGCCTGTATTAAGGTATCAATAACTGACTTGGAGAAGCCACGCTTTGATAGAATCAAGCGTTCAATCTCCATGCAGTCAGTCTCAGAGAAATTAGATTTGGATGATTGAAAGGACCTTGTATTAGAAGGTCTTGCCTCAGAGGTAGAGTCCATGGTGGACAGGACGACATGTCCACTAGGTGTGCATACCAGGTCCTGCGTGGCCACGCAGGCGCTATCAGAATCACTGATGCTCTCTCCTGCTTGATCTTGGCGATCAGTCGAGGGAGCAGAGGAAACGGTGGAAACACATAAGCCAGGTTGAAGAACCAAGGAGCTGCTAGAGCATCTATCAGCGTCGCTCCCGGGTCCCTGGACCTGGATCCGTAGCGAGGAAGCTTGGCGTTCTGGCGAGACGCCATGAGATCCAGTTCTGGTTTGCCCCAACGATGGACCAGTTGAGCGAAAACCTCCGGATGGAGTTCCCACTCCCCCGGATGAAAAGTCTGGCGACTTAGAAAATCCGCCTCCCAGTTCTCCACGCCTGGGATGTGGATTGCTGACAAGTGGCAAGAGTGAGACTCTGCCCAGCGAATTAATTGAAGAAATAAACTAAGTATAAAACACCACTCCTCTCACGACCTCCTATCTATGTTGAGGGTTGCAAGAGAATGACTGGATATGACATGTGAGGGGAGGAGCTTTATAGCAGCTTTGCTGTGGGTGATCCTCTTGCAACTTCCTGTTGGGAAGGGAATATATCCCACAAGTAATGGATGATCTGTGGACTGGATACACTTAACAAGAGAAAGATAGATAATCCCTTTATTATTCATTCCCCAGTTTTGCATAACCAACACAGTTATATATTTTTTTTTTAAACATATTTTTTTTCCTTTATTGAGGAATTCACAAACATATACAGCTTCATCTTCAACATTGAGCATTCCGAAGACAATGAAAATATCAGCATTACATAAGTCATCACCTAAACAATCTTACTTATAAAAAAGAAAAAAAAAAGAACACAATAATGATAGCTGACAACAATGCATATAATATCACCTTGGAATCTCAAACCAAGTCTGCTCCTCTAATTTCCCTCATTATTGGAGATCCATACATACATAAAAACAAAAAGGGAGAAAAAATGAGAAAAAAAAAAAAAAGGGAAAAACTAGAGAAGAGATGAAGAAGGACCTATACTAACTCTCTTTCCTCCACCCGGGGCCTCCACCCCTTCGCCTCAAAGAAACCATTGTCTCCAGAGATCAGGGTAGCTCTCTGATAAAATTAATTGTGGAAAAACCGGTGAGTTACGAAAAAATTTTAGTATCTGTAACTGAACCTCACTAGGTCTACTCATAATTACCTTATCCCATTTAGCAAAGTATTTTAATAATTTATGTTCCTCGAATATTAGCGGATCATATACTTCTAATAACATCTGATAATAAACATTATTTATAACTGACGCTATAGTAGGAGCATTTTTCTCCTTCCATGCTTTGAGTATCATCTGTCTGACTAAAAGAATTAGAGTATTAATCAAGGGCTTATTATATGTTTTGTTCGACACCAAGAAGAAGATGGTCAAGGGCTTTATTACAATTCTATCTGGCAGAAATCTGTTCAACCAATATTCCGCTTGCTTCCAAAGTTTGATCATTTTCGGGCAGGCATAGAACATATGGAAAATGTCTGCTGACGGAAAGTTACATCTATAACAAGACATATCCCCCTTCCATTTAGCCATCTTACTAGGCGTTAAATAGGCCCTATTAAGAAGCTTACAATGAGATTCTCTGACTGCCATACTGCTTGAAAATTTCCTTGCCCTATCAAAGCTCTGCTGGAAGTGACCCCTGTCCAATTCAGGAAAGTCAAGTTTCCAGATGGAAAAAAGGTTATCCACCTTCATCTCTGCCTCCTTTAATGACAACAATCTATACATATATGATATAGAATGGTTACCCTGTAAGAATCTGTTAATAACAGAATCAAGTGGACCCAAGGTCCAGGGATCCTCAACCATAGGTTTCTTACTGTAATAGAAGTGTCTTATTTGTAAATAAGCATAGAAGGATTTTTTATCCAACTGAAATTCTCTAGTTAATAATTCAAATGATTTTATATGATTCGAGACTGGATCTACTACTTGCTTCAGAAACCTCAGCTCATTGGCATCCCAATTCCTAAAGGCTGAGGATTCACAGCCCCCCTTAAAATCGGGATTACCCCTGATCGGTAAGTAGCGAGAAAGTGTATTTTCTATATTTAATAATTTACAGATTTTATGCCACGCTAAAATAACATTATAGAAGGTGTGTTTTAATAGAAAATCCCGTACCTTTGCTGGGTGGGCGGTGTGTAACAATGCCTTAAGGGCAAATGGCGCTATGATACCCCCTTCTACATCGGAACTAGCAATAAAGTCTGCTCCTGTAAGCCAATCCAGAGCAATTCGGCCAAGACATGCCAGATTATAGTTTGTTAGATTAGGTAGAGCTAATCCACCCAAATCTTTGGGGTGCATTAACCTTGATAATGAGATACGGGGTTTTTTTGGTGCCCAGAGAAAGATGGAACAAGCCGAATTAAACTTTTTAATATCAGCCCTCTTCAGGAATGAGGGGATATTCTGAATAAAAAATAATAATTTTGGAAGCGTCCGCATTTTGATCAATGCTATTTTGGCAGAGAGTGACAGGGGGAGTTTACTCCATTTCTGGAATTCGGCTAGACAGCTTCTCCAAATGGGAGCAAGATTCATATGGTACCATTGCTCTGGGTTTGCTGAAAGATTTATTCCCAGATATTTGATGGATTTATCAATTACTTTGAAGGGATTTTGAGTAGAACTCTTTCTATTCTTTATGATCCAAAGAATCTCGGACTTGGATAGATTTATTCTATACCCAGCAAATTTACTGAATTCTGATAAAATATTAGTTAAGATTGGGATGTTTTTAGCAGAGTTTCTTATATAGAAAAGAATATCATCTGCATAAAGTGAGAGTGTAACTTTATGTTGTTTTATTCTTATACCTTCCAAAATCTCTCGGCTCTTCACCGCCAGAGGTTCGATGGCAATATCAAATAATAATGGCGAAAGAGGGCACCCCTGTCTTGTTCCCTTATGCAATATTATTGGATCGGATAACAAATTATTGATATTAAGAAATGATATTGGATTCTGATAAAGTAGTGAAATATATTCATAGAAGTGACCTGAAAAGCCAAACTTATTAAGCGCTGTTAACAGATGATCAAAAGTCAAAAGCTTTTTCTGCATCCACCGTTAACAATGCAAAATCTTGCTTCTGCCCTGACCCCGTCCTATGGGATGCTAAAATATATTCGATTATTGTCATAGCCCTTCTAATGTTTTTCTGTGCTGACCTGCCGGGAATGAATCCGGTTTGATCCGGATGGATCACATCCCCTATAACTTTTTTGAGACGGTTGGCTAAAATATTTGCCAATAACTTGTAATCGCTATTAAGAAGAGAGATTGGTCTATATGAGTCCATTAGATTAGGGTCTTTTTCCTTCTTTAAGATGAGGGTAATATTTGAGGCGGTGAAGAACCGAGAGGGTCTAGAATGTAGCAGAAAATATTTGTTAAACAGATCTGTAAGAGTCAGAACAATCTCCTCCGATAATATTTTATAAAATTCAATCGGTAATTGATCGGGCCCAGGTGCTTTCCCCAAAGCTGCCTCTTTAATTGCGGTAAGTGTCTCCTCTATAGTAATCTCACTATTCAGAACATTTAACTGAGCTGAGGTGATTTTTGGCAGTTTAATACTTTCCCAGAAAGACTTTTTTGCCTCTTGGTCAACTTCTGCAGGAGAGTATATTTTCTGAAAGAATAGTTGGAATTGCTCAACAATATCTTTCGGAGTATTATACTTATTACCTTCTGATATAATTGTTCCTATATAATTGTTTTTCCTCTTACTTTTAGAAATATTTGAAAGCATTTTAGCAGTCTTCGGGGAGAAAGTACCAAATATAGCTTTATTTTTCATATCTTCCTGTATCTGATTTTTAGCTAGGAAAGTCTCTCTCTCACTCTTAGCCCTCTGATAGCTGTCCCAGTTGTCCTTATTAGGATTATCAGTATATTTGACAAATTTGTTTCTAAGATAGTTATTCAGTTGCATTTCTCTCGCTCTAAACTTCCTTTTCCTTTTAACCATATATGCCTTAATTTCCCCCCTTAGACAGGCCTTTGCGGCCTCCCAAAATATTTCTGTTTTAGGAATATATTCCTTATTCTGATATACATACTCCTTCCATTTCTGAGTCAGCCAGTTTCTGAAAGGGATATTAGAATATAGAAAACTAGGAAAGAAAAATTTAGCCTCAAGACCGGCCCCCCTGTTCCTCAACTGGATAGAGAGAGATATAATAGCATGGTCAGATAGAATTATGTTCTTGATATCTGTGTTCATCTCTAATTGGAGTAATCTTTCAGATACCAGAAACATGTCTATCCTTGAGAAGGTACGATGTACTTTCGATTCACATGTAAATAATTTCTCATCCGGATGTTGGATTCTCCAAATATCCTTTAATTTAAGATCTTTTGAAAAGGAGGTCAATATTTTGGCCTTTTTTCTTGATCTAGAAGAGCCCCCAGTTCTCAGTCTATCCAGTTGAGGGAAAAAAACCACTATTAAAGTCGCCCCCTATGATCAATTGGGAATCTATATAATTCATTAGTTTGGCATATAATCCGTCCCAGAAATGTGGCTGACACTCGTTCGGGGCATATAGATTACATAGCGTATACTGACACTCGTTAATCTCTATTCTCAGAATAAGGAATCTTCCCTCCACATCTCTCTCTTGCGAAATTAAATTAAAATCAAGCTTTTTATTGAAAATACATGCAACTCCTCTCTTTTTTCTGACTGCTGGTGTTGCAATCACCTCCCCAATCAAACTAATTTTTAACTTTTCTGCCTCCTGCAGGCTCAAATGGGTTTCCTGCAGGAAGACTATATCCGGTTTATAACTTTTTAAGTGATGTATAATCTTTTTCCTTTTAGCAGGGGAAGAGAACCCACCCACATTCCAGGATAGTAAGCTAATTGATTTTTTCATCTATGAAAATTTACCACTTGACTCTCATAATCGGTACCACGTCTTAGCCGGGACATAGCCCCCGGAGGACAGGCGGAGGAGAGGAGAGAGCATCCATAACAGAAGAGGAGGAGAGAAAGAAAGAAAGGAAAGAAAGAAAAAAAAAAAAAAAAAAAAAGAAAAAAGAAGAAAAAAAAAAGAAGAGACAAAAAGCAGGAACAGAAGACAAAGACAAACATCCTAACAAATCGGTACAATACAGTCACTGAGACACAAAAAAGTTTATATCCAGTATCTGATAAACTCCTAAAAAACTGCCTAAACATTATTCAACTGTGTTTTTATTGTTCTCCAGGAATTGTCTAATCTCCTCTACTGAGTTCAAAAACATCACCTTATCTTCTGAAAAGATTTTAATTTTGGCAGGGTAGATCATGGTCGCTTGGTGACCTGCATTTATTAGCTTGGAGCACCATGGGGCCATATTTCTCCTCCTATTGGCTGTTTCAGCGGAGAAATCCGAGAATAATAAAATACGTTCTTTGTTAATCTCTACGATGGTTTTTTTTCTATAATATGCTAAGATTCTCTGCTTGTCTTGAAAATTCAACAATTTTACCAGCACTGGTCTTTTAGCTTTTATGGAGTTCTCCTTATTTAGATATGTACCCAACCTGTGGACCCTTTCCACCATAATTTCTGTACTAGAAGGGGGCATACCAAGCAGTTCTGGTAACGTGCTCTGTACAAATTTCATAAGATCTAAAAACTCGGGGCTCTCAGGGAGACCTACAATCTTTAAATTGTTCCTCCGTGACCTGTCTTCTAAATCCTCTAAACGGGATTGCATAGCTACTATACTTTTAGCCTGAGAGTTTATTCGAGATTGTTGTACCTGTTGCAGATCATCTAGATCAGAGATCCTCTTTTCAATTTCTGCCAGTCTACTAGAAACTAGTTTAAGTTCATTTGTTACGGTAGTTAGTTCTGCTTTGACTCCATCGAACTGTGGCATAAGTAAGTCCGATATTTGTTTAACTAGATTGTTAGTGTCAATTAAGGTGTTACAGCCAGGTAAAACATCAGATGCGACGGTCTCTGTACTGCCAATACTTGACCTGGGCTTTCTATCTTTGCTTTTAGGTGGCATTGTACCAGAATCGCTCCTACTGATCCCTAAAAATTTATCCATAAAAGTGGAGTGATAAAAAATAAAAGACAAAAGTGTGTTATGCTATCAACTAGTGGTGTAGGGTGCGTGATGATAGATGCAAGAAAATCAAACCAGACAAGTGTTAGGCTGCCAAGAAAGGCAGTAAAGATCGATAGAAGAAATGGGAAAAAAAAAACAAGAGTGCAGAAGTGCAAAATAGAGAGGGAAGAGAAAAAAAAAAGGGAGACGAAAGAGAAAAGAGGATTAAGATGTTAGTGTCTAAATATGTGAAAGAAAAAAGGAAAAAAAATAGTGCTAATATACTTCAAAGTGACTCAAGGGGATCAATATGTACTGCTGTCACTATAGATCAAATGTATTTGGGAGACTTTAACCTAATAGTGACTTATGTCAGAGTGATCACCAGCTATATATCTGGCTAATACAAAAAAAGCTGATACTGAAAAGAGACACTGAGGCTAGTTTAAGAGGAGGTGCCACTCATACAAAGAAAAGTGAGTTCGTTAGATCATCCTGTCCAACCTTATAAACCTGGCATCTTTATATACAACAGATAAACTTGGCTGTGTTATTGCTTTAGGTAAGAAAAAACAAATATATGATCTGTTACTGAGAGAGAAAATTGAAACAGTCAATTTATCCACATATAGTATAGAAGTAAAATTGTTCTATAGAACAGCCCCTCTAGCTCACATATTATACAGAAACATTATGGCATAGTACAACACATTCCAGTATCTAAGTCTTATCACTTGCTGTTATATGGGAGCGTATCCTAGCGAAAGATTCAACAGAAACACTAAAAAGCTCTAATCATTACTGAGATATCAGTGCCTTACAGAGTCTTTTCCTATAGACCAATAGTAGCTTAATCTGTTTTCAGTTTCTAGGTCTACCACTGCCTTACATTAGTTTCCCTGAAACATACATCATACCAAATGACAGACAGCAAGGATATGAAATCAGAAAGGTCATAAGTAGAGGAGAGGGGGGACCAATACTCCTATAATAATTAAACACCGGTCCCCACAACTATATATTATGGCTGACGTCTTGCAGGTAACCCTGCTGTGGGCGAAAGAAAGCTTCTCTTTAATATTTCTAGCTAAGTCCTGAGCCGGCAACTCATAATATATCCAGAGTGGTTAACAACTTGATATTAGACTTGGAAGAAGGAGTCCACAGTCCTACCAGGCAGGGGAGCACATCACAGTTCCCTTACTTTCAGATTGCAAAGATGACAGTTCACAACCGAGAACCCCCCTGTCAGCACCGAATCCTCAATCTCAGAGTGTACAGGTAAAAGTTCCGCTGTATAGCTGCTTAGTAGGTTAATGTGCAAGGGTTTGAGGAATATAATCACCCCCTAATATATTCGGGGACATTCTCTCTTAACTTCTTGGATACCTTCCTTCACTGCTTTCTGATAACAAATTTCAACAGCAGCACCACCCGTCCGCCTGGGATTCAAGCAGCAGATTGATCTCAGTCTTGTCCCCCCTCCTATCCCATAACAGGCCGGCACATAAGCAGTCGAAAAAATATAAAAGTATAGGGTATACTTAACAGCCTTGTTCCTGGGGTTCTGGGAGGGGGACCGATGTCATTTTCAAAGCTTGGAAATCAGCGTTGGATGATGTCCTCACTGCGGCATTACCGATGTAACGCTCCTATCCTGGGACTTGAGTCCGTTATAGACAGGGTCAGCTGCCTCGCCTTCCTCAGGTCACCGGAATTCTGGGAGCACTGCCACAGCAAAAGCGGTTGTTTTCTGTGCTGATTGCACCGATCGTGACTCTAGCCACTGAGTCTTGATGGCTGGGGGACTTCCTTATCCTGAGCTTGCACCTCAGAAGGGAAAAGGACACCCCTCCGGGCCGAACAAGCTCCCTGGCCAGGGTTGGTAAAGCCTCAACGGCCTGGGATAAGCTGGGGGCGGCCTGAGTATAGCTGGTTCACAGAGCGCGCCAAACACAGACGCCTCGTCAAGCCCCTCCTACCAACGGAAGTCCACCCCCCATCACAGTTATATTAATGTACTTTTTACCTCTGTGATTACCTTGTATCTAGGAACCTTCTTCCAGCCCCCTGATCACATGACTGTGACTGTTTATTATCTATTGTCTTAAATTTAGCATTGTATTGTGCTAGATCTTAAATAACTTTCTGTGCCTGAACACAGTGTTATCTATATAGCCACGTGTACTTTCTGTCTCTTTGTGTTGAAAAGAGATTTACAAAGCATGTGATAAGAGGCAGCCCTCAAAGGCTTAGAAATTAGCATATGAGCCTATCTATGTTTAAACTAAGAATACCAAGAGAAAAAAGCAAATTTGATGATAAAAGTAAATTGGAAAGTCAATTAAAATTAAAAGTCCTATCTGAATAATGAAAGTTTAATTTATACTTGACTGTCCCTTTAATCTCCTGACCCAGATAATGTAATATACCCCTATGTGTTATACCCCTGAGTCCCACGTTATATGTTCTCACTTTATCCAGTGAGTATTTGTTCTTTGTTCACAGCTAGTAAAATTACAAATAAACATTAATGTTTTTAATTGTAGCCTGTGTGTCTTGAAGTCCATCAATTACATAATTAATAACTGGAATTAAATCATTTCAGAATCTGAGTTTTCAAAGAAGATACAAAGCAGCTTCTGCCATAGATCTGTTACCTGCAGAGACATCTGATGAGGTATCCACTGGCTGAACGTTATATACAAGCTCTTCCTGTGCTCCTGTGTCTAGATTCTCATCATTGTGACCTGTTAGTTCTAATAGAGAATAAAATCAGTTTATTCTGCTAATCATCAGGAGTTTGTTTGTTATAATATCTTACCATGTATTCTAGTTATTTATTGGTATATAAACATGATCTGTTGCTGGATAAACCTGCCTTTTCCTATCAGCATTGCAGATACTGCCAATATGTATCAAAACCTTAGAATGCGACTTACGTTTCCTGATATTTTGTTACATAAATACGTTTTGCATATAAAATTATTAATATATAAATTGCTTTAAAATTCATGACAACAAACCCCTTAAAAAAAAAATTTTTCCTCCCCTTTCGCTCTCCTTCCTTCTCTTCTTCAATTTATACCTCGTTCTTTTCTTTATTTCCTTCTCTTGTTCTGATAGAGATATTTGCATCGGGCACTTAGATACTCTCAGCTGTATGTAGTAAGTAAGCTGTAGATATATTGCACTGTATATTAATCTCTGCCCGATGATTTCTTTTTATATTTCATTTAAAGTTCTATATGTTATAAACAAGGAAAAATGTTGTTATCATATGAGTTACTGTAAACAACCTTAGTTTAATATTAATAGCGAATGGTCAGATGACCACTCCTGCACTTAAATGGACTATCTATGCTGTTTAAATAGAGTTTATATTATGAACCACGAGCCGTTTATGATAACATGTACAAATGTATGATTACAATTTACAGTGAATAATATGCTGTACATACAATGTTTGAATTTTTTCTTGCTAATAAAGCTTGTTTGAAAACCAAAAAATTATTTTTAGATTTATTTGGTTACAAAACTAGTTTATGATCAGATAACTCATTAGGGGCCTGTTTCTTTAAAATTCACTAGTCTATACGTGGATTCTCGTGCCAACACTCGCAGGGGTAGCCCTCATGGAATTCTACAAAAAAGGGATCCGTCTCTGCGAGTGGCGAGAAAACACTAGCATTTACCATCACTAAAAATAAACTGTAGTTTCACTCATCAGTAACTAAAAACAAAAGGTGCTAAATTCACCTTTTCTTTGCCGTGGCCGCACGCTAAAGTCAGTGGCTTCAGCTGAACACAGCACAGCGCTCTTCTTCAATAAGGTGACGTTTCCACCTCTAAACGAACACCGTGCGTGTCATCTACCTTCCTAGCATGGCTATTGGTTTAGAGGTGGAAACGTCACCTCATTGTTAAAGAGCGCTGTGAGTTTAGCACCTTTTGTTAGTAACTGATAATAGAAACTACGGTTTATTTTTAGTGATGGTAAATCCTAGCATTTTTCTAATGCTTGGATTTAACATCACTTTAATATTACCCGTAATACAAAATAGATTATGCTGTTTTCAGTGCACTGTTTCTTAAATTTGCTGTAATTATTGTATGCATAGATTTTCCTTTCAGAGTAATTAATGTTTTGGGTATTTTGGTCACAACTCACATCAATTTGCGAGGAAAAGATAGTGAGATCTGTAGTGCGAAAATGTTTATAGAATTACGCTGGTACTTAAGAAAAAAATTTCATATACGCCCATGGAACTCCCATTTTACAAAAAACAATTAAACTTTGTATTATGTAGTTATAAATACAAATTTATTTGTGTTTTTTTGACATCCGGTGCACTCAAATTACAATTTACGCTGTGCATATTTAATACAATTTATTCCTGTGTAATTTACAAACAAATTTTATGTTTTCAATAAAAAAATACGATTTTTGGTGAACAATTAAGTTAGAATTTTCATGCACCTTAAGAATACAATTCTTTTGTGTGAATGGTTCAATTATTAGTTTTGCATGATTTTTAAATTACAAACTTTCTTGTGCACTTTTTGTAATCTATGTATCTCCTCTCCTATATGAAAATGCAGTTTATGCCCCTTAGCGACACACCCTGTTTACAGGGCTTTAAAGAATTTCACTAGGGAAATAGTACTGGCAAGTATTTGTATAGAATCTCAGCAGCCCAGAAAAGTTTATAGAATCGGACCCTTGGTCACACATTATGGATTCATTGGATATTTACACTCAAATCAGTAGTGCATTTCCTGAGTGAGATATTTATTACTACACAGCATTACCTGAGTGAAATATTTATTACTACACAGCGTTATCTGAGTGAGATATTTATTACTACACAGCGTTACCTGAGTGAGATATTTATTACTACACAGCGTTATCTGAGTGAGATATTTATTACTACACAGCGTTACCCGAGTGAGATATTTATTACTACACAACGTTACCTGAGTGAGATCTTTATTACTACACAGCGTTACCTGAGTGAGATATTTATTACTACACAGCATTTCCTGAGTGAGATATTTATTACTACACAGCGTTACCTGAGTGAAATATTTATTACTACACAGTGTTATCTGAGTGAGATATTTATTACTACACAGCGTTACCTGAGTGAGATATTTAATACTACACAGCGTTACCTGAGTGAGATATTTATTACTACACAGCGTTACCCGAGTGAGATATTTATTACTACACAGCGTTACCTGAGTGAGATATTTATTACTACACAGCGTTACCTGAGTGAGATATTTATTACTACACAGCGTTACCCGAGTTAGATATTTATTACTACACAGCGTTACCCGAGTGAGATATTTATTACTACACAGCGTTACCCGAGTGAGATATTTATTACTAAACAGCGTTACCTGAGTGATATATGTATTACAACACAGCGTTACCCGAGTGAGATATCTATTACTTCACAGCTTACCTGAGTGAGATATTTATTACTACACACTGTTACCTGAGTGAGATAGTTATTACTACACAGCGTTACCTGAGTGAGATATTTATTACTACACAGCGTTACCTGAGTGAGATATTTATTACTACACAGCGTTACCTGAGTGAGATATTTATTACTACACAGCGTTACCTGAGTGAGATATTTATTACTACACAGCGTTACCTGAGTGAGATATTTATTACTACACAGCATTACCTGAGTGAGATATTTATTACTACACAGCGCTACCTGAGTGAGATATTTATTACTACACAGCGTTACCTGAGTGAGATATTTATTACTACACAGCGTTACCTGAGTGAGATATTTATTACTATACAGCGTTACCTGAGCTCTGATTTCCTGGGATCTCCTTAGTCCTTAGTGCTTGCTGAGTCTCCATCATGACGTCCTTGTAAAACTCCTTGTGTCCCTCTATATAATCCCACTCCTCCATAGAGAAATACACGGCAACGTCATCACACTTTATAGGCACCTGAAACACACACACAACTCATTCAGCGCTGACACAGGGACTGGTTCTGTCACACACTTTATAGGCACCTGAAACACACACACAACTCATTCAGCACTGACACAGGGACTGGTTCTGTCACACACTTTAAAGGCACCTGAAACACACACACAACTCATTCAGCGCTGACACAGGGACTGGTTCTGTCACACACTTTATAGGCACCTGAAACACACACACAACTCATTCAGCGTTGACACAGGGACTGGTTCTGTCACACACTTTATAGGCACCTGAAACACATACAACTCATTCAGCGCTGACACAGGGACTGGTTCTGTCACACACTTTATAGGTACCTGAAACACACACACACACAACTCATTCAGCACTGACACAGGGACTGGTTCTGTCACACACTTTATAGACACCTGAAACATACACAACTCATTCAGCGCTGACACAGGGACTGGTTGTGTCACACACTTTATAGACACCTGAAACACACACAACTCATTCAGCGATGAGAGTCACTGTGCTTTGACACTGTATAATGTCACATTCCCCAGGAGTGTCACCTCTCCGCACAGCCGGTGAATGCTGCTGTGTGATAATGTTACTGAGAATATGCAGAGACACAGACAGAAGGTAGGAAATACACACAGGGTCAGATGGGTAAGTAAAGGGAGTCACTGTGCCCTGACACTGTATAATGTCACATTACCCAGCAGTGTCACCTCTCCGCTCAGACAGTGACTGCTGCTGTGTGATAATGTTACTGAGAACATGCAGAGACACAGACAGAAGGTAGGAAATACACACAGGGTCAGTAAAGGGAGTCACTGTGCCCTGACACTGTATAATGTCACATTATCCAGCAGTGTCACCTCTCCACTCAGCCGGTGAGTGCTGCTGTGCGATAATGTTACTGAGAACATGCAGAGACACAGACAGAAGGTAGGAAATACACACAGGGTCAGATGGGTCAGTAAAGGGAGTCACTGTGCCCTGACACTGTATAATGTCACATTCCCCAGCAGTGTCACCTCTCCGCTCAGCCGGTGAATGCTGCTGTGTGATAATGTTACTGAGAACACGCAGAGACACAGACAGAAGGTAGGAAATACACACAGGGTCAGATGGGTCAGTAAAGGGAGTCACTGTGCCATGACACTGTATAATGTCACATTCCCCAGCAGTGTCACCTCTCCGCTCAGCCGGTGAATGCTGCTGTGTGATAATGTTACTGAGAACATGCAGAGACACAGACAGAAGGTAGGAAATACACACAGGGTCAGTAAAGGGAGTCACTGTGCCCTGACACTGTATAATGTCACATTCCCCAGCAGTGTCACCTCTCCGCTCAGCCGGTGAATGCTGCTGTGTGATAATGTTACTGAGAACATGCAGAGACACAGACAGAAGGTAGGAAATACACACAGGGTCAGATGGGTCAGTAAAGGGAGTCACTGTGCCCTGACACTGTATAATGTCACATTCCCCAGCAGTGTCACCTCTCCGCTCAGCCGGTGAATGCTGCTGTGTGATAATGTTACTGAGAACATGCAGAGACACAGACAGAAGGTAGGAAATACACACAGGGTCAGATGGGTCAGTAAAGGGAGTCACTGTGCCCTGACACTGTATAATGTCACATTACCCAGCAGTGTCACCTCTCCGCTCAGCCGGTGAATGCTGCTGTGTGATAATGTTACTGAGAACATGCAGAGACACAGACAGAAGATAGGAAATACACACAGGGTCAGTAAAGGGAGTCACTGTGCCCTGACACTGTATAATGTCACATTCCCCAGCAGTGTCACCTCTCCGCTCAGCCGGTGAATGCTGCTGTGTGATAATGTTACTGAGAACATGCAGAGACACAGACAGAAGGTAGGAAATACACACAGGGTCAGATGGGTCAGTAAAGGGAGTCACTGTGCCCTGACACTGTATAATGTCACATTACCCAGCAGTGTCACCTCTCCGCTCAGCCAGTGACTGCTGCTGTGTGATAATGTTACTGAGAACATGCAGAGACACAGACAGAAGGTAGGAAATACACACAGGGTCAGTAAAGGGAGTCACTGTGTCCTGACACTGTATAATGTCACATTCCCCAGCAGTGTAACCTCTCCGCTCAGCCGGTGAATGCTGCTGTGTGATAATGTTACTGAGAACATGCAGAGACATAGACAGAAGGTAGGAAATACACACAGGGTCAGTAAAGGGAGTCACTGTGCCCTGACACTGTATAATGTCACATTCCCCAGCAGTGTCACCTCTCTGCTCAGCCGGTGACTGCTGCTGTGTGATAATGTTACTGAGAACATGCAGAGACACAGACAGAAGGTAGGAAATACACACAGGGTCAGATGGGTCAGTAAAGGGAGTCACTGTTCCCTGACACTGTATAATGTCACATTACCCAGCAGTGTCACCTCTCCGCTCAGCCGGTGAATGCTACTGTGTTATAATGTTACTGAGAACATGCAGAGACACAGACAGAATGTAGGAAATACACACAGGGTCAGATGGGTCAGTAAAGGGAGTCACTGTGCCCTGACACTGTTTAATGTCACATTCCCTAGCAGTGTCACCTCTCCGCTCAGCCAGTGAGTACTGCTGTGTGATAATGTTACTGAGAACATGCAGAGACACAGACAGAAGGTAGGAAATACACACAGGGTCAGATGGGTCAGTAAAGGGAGTCACTGTGCCCTGACACTTTATAATGTCACATTCCCCAGCAGTGTCACCTCTCCGCTCAGCCGGTGAGTGCTGCTCTGTGATAATGTTACTGAGAACATGCAGAGACACAGACAGAAGGTAGGAAATACACACAGGGTCAGATGGGTCAGTAAAGGGAGTCACTGTGCCCTGACACTGTATAATGTCACATTCCCCAGCAGTGTCACCTCTCTGCTCAGCCGGTGACTGCTGCTGTGTGATAATGTTACTGAGAACATGCAGAGACACAGACAGAAGGTAGGAAATACACACAGGGTCAGATGGGTCAGTAAAGGGAGTCACTGTTCCCTGACACTGTATAATGTCACATTACCCAGCAGTGTCACCTCTCCGCTCAGCCGGTGAATGCTACTGTGTTATAATGTTACTGAGAACATGCAGAGACACAGACAGAATGTAGGAAATACACACAGGGTCAGATGGGTCAGTAAAGGGAGTCACTGTGCCCTGACACTGTTTAATGTCACATTCCCTAGCAGTGTCACCTCTCCGCTCAGCCAGTGAGTACTGCTGTGTGATAATGTTACTGAGAACATGCAGAGACACAGACAGAAGGTAGGAAATACACACAGGGTCAGATGGGTCAGTAAAGGGAGTCACTGTGCCCTGACACTTTATAATGTCACATTCCCCAGCAGTGTCACCTCTCCGCTCAGCCGGTGAGTGCTGCTCTGTGATAATGTTACTGAGAACATGCAGAGACACAGACAGAAGGTAGGAAATACACACAGGGTCAGATGGGTCAGTAAAGGGAGTCACTGTGCCCTGACACTGTATAATGTCACATTCCCCAGCAGTGTCACCTCTCCGCTCAGCCGGTGACTGCTGCTGTGTGATAATGTTACTGAGAACATGCAGAGACACAGACAGAAGGTAGGAAATACACACAGGGTCAGTAAAGGGAGTCACTGTGCCCTGACACTGTATAATGTCACATTCCCCAGCAGTGTCACCTCTCTGCTCAGCCGGTGACTGCTGCTGTGTGATAATGTTACTGAGAACATGCAGAGACACAGACAGAAGGTAGGAAATACACACAGGGTCAGATGGGTCAGTAAAGGGAGTCACTGTTCCCTGACACTGTATAATGTCACATTACCCAGCAGTGTCACCTCTCCGCTCAGCCGGTGAATGCTACTGTGTTATAATGTTACTGAGAACATGCAGAGACACAGACAGAATGTAGGAAATACACACAGGGTCAGATGGGTCAGTAAAGGGAGTCACTGTGCCCTGACACTGTTTAATGTCACATTCCCTAGCAGTGTCACCTCTCCGCTCAGCCAGTGAGTACTGCTGTGTGATAATGTTACTGAGAACATGCAGAGACACAGACAGAAGGTAGGAAATACACACAGGGTCAGATGGGTCAGTAAAGGGAGTCACTGTGCCCTGACACTTTATAATGTCACATTCCCCAGCAGTGTCACCTCTCCGCTCAGCCGGTGAGTGCTGCTCTGTGATAATGTTACTGAGAACATGCAGAGACACAGACAGAAGGTAGGAAATACACACAGGGTCAGATGGGTCAGTAAAGGGAGTCACTGTGCCCTGACACTGTATAATGTCACATTCCCCAGCAGTGTCACCTCTCCGCTCAGCCGGTGACTGCTGCTGTGTGATAATGTTACTGAGAACATGCAGAGACACAGACAGAAGGTAGGAAATACACACAGGGTCAGTAAAGGGAGTCACAGTGCCCTGACACTTTATAATGTCACATACCCCAGCAGTGTCACCTCTCCGCTCAGCCTGTGACTGCTGCTGTGTGATAATGTTACTGAGAACATGCAGAGACACAGACAGAAGGTAGGAAATACACACAGGGTCAGATGGGTCAGTAAAGGGAGTCACTGTGCCCTGACACTGTATAATGTCACATTACTCAGCAGTGTCACCTCTCCGCTCAGCCAGTGACTGCTGCTGTGTGATAATGTTACTGAGAACATGCAGAGACACAGACAGAAGGTAGGAAATACACACAGGGTCAGATGGGTCAGTAAAGGGAGTCACTGTGCCTTGACACTGTATAATGTCACATTACCCAGCAGTGTCACCTCTCCGCTCAGCCAGTGACTGCTGCTGTGTGATAATGTTACTGAGAACATGCAGAGACACAGACAGAAGGTAGGAAATACACACAGGGTCAGATGGGTCAGTAAAGGGAGTCACTGTGCCCTGACACTGTATAATGTCACATTACTCAGCAGTGTCACCTCTCCGCTCAGCCAGTGACTGCTGCTGTGTGATAATGTTACTGAGAACATGCAGAGACACAGACAGAAGGTAGGAAATACACACAGGGTCAGATGGGTCAGTAAAGGGAGTCACTGTGCCTTGACACTGTATAATGTCACATTACCCAGCAGTGTCACCTCTCCGCTCAGCCAGTGACTGCTGCTGTGTGATAATGTTACTGAGAACATGCAGAGACACAGACAGAAGGTAGGAAATACACACAGGGTCAGTAAAGGGAGTCACTGTGCCCTGACACTGTATAATGTCACATTCCCCAGCAGTGTCACCTCTCCGCTCAGCCGGTGAATGCTGCTGTGTGATAATGTTACTGAGAACATGCAGAGACACAGACAGAAGGTAGGAAATACACACAGGGTCAGATGGGTCAGTAAAGGGAGTCACCGTGCCCTGACACTGTATAATGTCACATTACCCAGCAGTGTCACTTCTCCGCTCAGCCGGTGACTGCTGCTGTGTGATAATGTTACTGAGAACATGCAGAGACACAGGGACAGAAGGTAGGAAATACACACAGGGTCAGTAAAGGGAGTCACAGTGCCCTGACACTGTATAATGTCACATTCCCCAGCAGTGTCACCTCTCCGCTCAGCCGGTGAGTGCTGCTGTGTGATAATGTTACTGAGAACATGCAGAGACACAGACAGAAGGTAGGAAATACACACAGGGTCAGATGGGTCAGTAAAGGGAGTCACTGTTCCCTGACACTGTATAATGTCACATTACCCAGCAGTGTCACCTCTCCGCTCAGCCGGTGAATGCTACTGTGTTATAATGTTACTGAGAACATGCAGAGACACAGACAGAAGGTAGGAAATACACACAGGGTCAGTAAAGGGAGTCACTGTGCCCTGACACTGTATAATGTCACATTCCCCAGCAGTGTCACCTCTCTGCTCAGCTGGTTAATGCTGCTGTGTGATAATGTTACTGAGAACATGCAGAGACACAGACAGAAGGTAGGAAATACACACAGGGTCAGTAAAGGGAGTCACTGTGCCCTGACACTGTATAATGTCACATTCCCCAGCAGTGTCACCTCTCCGCTCAGCCTATGAATGCTGCTGTGTGATAATGTTACTGAGAACATGCAGAGACACAGACAGAAGGGTAGGACATACACACAGGGTCAGTAAAGGGAGTCACTGTGCCCTGACACTTTATAATGTCACATTCCCCAGCAGTGTCACCTCTCCGCTCAGCCGGTGAGTGCTGCTGTGTGATAATGTTACTGAGAACATGCAGAGACACAGACAGAAGGTAGGAAATACACACAGGGTCAGATGGGTCAGTAAAGGGAGTCACTGTGCCCTGACACTGTATATTGTCACATTACCAAGCAGTGTCACCTCTCTGCTCAGCCGGTGAGTGCTGCTGTGTGATAATGTTACTGAGAACATGCAGAGACACAGACAGAAGGTAGGAAATACACACAGGGTCAGATGGGTCAGTAAAGGGAGTCACTGTGCCCTTGAAAAAGGCCTAAGGAAGGGCCGAAACGCGTTGGCTATTTATGGTAAGCCTCATTTCATATATGTCTAAGGTTTAAAAGCAATTTTGCACTATTTTGTTTTCTTGTATTCCACAGGTTTTACTGGGAATGTTTGTTCTATTTTTGATTTAACATACGTTTTGGTATATGGATTTTATCATATAGTACTACACTATATATTATTGACTTTTTTGCTTCTGGAATATCACATTTTATTTTTATATTTTTTCACCAATTTTTTATATATTTTTCATATTTGTTACATTTTTATTTTTTCATTGTTCCACATTTCACGGTTTCCTATTTTGGACACACTGTTGCCAGATTTTGTAAACACTATTTACCACTCATCATTCATATTGGATTATTTGGAAGTTTGTTTTGGATTTGGTCACCGCAGAGGGACTTGGAAACATAACCTTTATCACTAGGGATTTTCACCACATTTGTGTGGATATACACACATTTATTTATTATTTTTTCTAACACTTTGTCTTTTTCTGTGAGAGACCAATTAATTGATCTCTCTCTTTTTTATATATATCTCTCTCTTTACCTTAGAAGGGATAAATTGTATCTAGTCAACCTCAGACTGGTTTTTATTCGCATATGCGATTTTATGTATGTTTTCATTTTAACTATTAATATTTTGTGTGTGCTCTTATTTTTCATTACATGGATCCATGAATGTTTTTATGTTAAGATTTTGTAAAACTGGTCAAATATTTTAGCTATAATTGTATTGTAAAATAAACGATTTGTTACAATTATACATCACAATCTTTTAGATATACGCAATACCAACATTGAACACTATTTTATTATCCTTCAACCATTTTGAGGCGCTCCTTAGATCTTATAATCTTTATTGTATAATGTCACATTCCCCAGTAGTGCCACCTCTCCGCTCAGCCGGTGAATGCTGCTGTGTGATAATGTTACTGAGAACATGCAGAGACACAGACAGAAGGTAGGAAATATATACAGGGTCAGATAGGTCAGTAAAGGGAGTCGCTGTGCCCTGACACTGTATAATATCACATTCCCCAGTAGTGCCACCTCTCCGCTCAGCCGGTGAATGCTGCTGTGTGATAATGTTACTGAGAACATGCAGAGACACAGACAGAAGGTAGGAAATACACACAGGGTCCGATTGGTCAGTAAAGGGAGTCACTGTGCCCTGACACAGTATAATGTCACATTCCCCAGAAGTCACCTCACCGCTCAGCCGGTGAGTGCTGCTGTGTGATAATGTTACTGAGAACATGCAGAGACACAGACAGAAGGTAGGAAATATATACAGGGTCAGATAGGTCAGTAAAGGGAGTCACTGTGCCCTGACACAGTATAATGTCACATTCCCCAGCAGTGTCACCTCTCCGCTCAGCCGATGAATGCTGCTGTGTGATAATGTTACTGAGAACATGCAGAGACACAGATAGAAGGTAGGAAATACATACAGGGTCAGTAAAGGGAGTCACAGTGCCCTGACACTGTATAATGTCACATTCCCCAGCAGTGTCACCTCTCTGCTCAGCCGGTGAGTGCTGCTGTGTGATAATGTTACTGAGAACATGCAGAGACACAGACAGGAGGTAGGAAATACACACAGGGTCAGATGGGTCAGTAAAGGGAGTCACTGTGCCCTGACACTGTATAATGTCACATTCCCCAGCAGTGTCACCTTTCCGCTCAGCCGGTGACTGCTGCTGTGTGATAATGTTACTGAGAACATGCAGAGACACAGACAGAAGGTAGGAAATACACACAGGGTCAGATGGGTCAGTAAAGGGAGTCACTGTGCCCTGACACTGTAAAATGTCACATTCCCCAGCAGTGTCACCTCTCTGCTCAGCCAGTGAATGCTGCTGTGTGATGTGAATCAGCATCTCAAGGAGCTATACTAGAGCACAGATAGACTTTGGAATACAATTTTTTGGAGATAATACAGGATTATAAATTTGACGATGAAAACAAGATGCTGCTGAACTTCTAAGCTACAGGCTGTGAGAATTAAGGTAACTTTCAGAATTTTTACTGGATATTATACAATACAATTCTACTTCTACTTGGAAAACCTGGAATTTACTCATAGAGAAAGTAAAAGTCTCAACTAAATACTACTACCACCTCTATACCCTGGGACAAGAGAAGCATCACATCCTTTTAATGCATGGAAACGAGTCTTCTACTACTTAGAATGCAAATTAAATACTAACAAGATCTAAAGGTTACCGGAATACAATCTTTTTGGATATCATAGCTGGTTTATATCACTTTTACTTTGGATTGAACAAATATATATTTTGAATATCTAAGCAATAATACTGCACAGAAAATGAACCCCGGGAACAGCAAGACCCTGGATTACCTTGTACCAAGTGGCCAGGAATGCTATGAAATTATATACCCAGAGGACCTCAAAACTAGAGCAAAAGGATTTAAAGAAAACATCCTTAACAACCCTGAACTACTTATCGCTGATTATTCTTATAGAGACCAAAAAAGCACAAAACCAACTTATTATTTCATACAGAGCAAAAAGATACCTGGCACCAAACCTTACGGGAAAACTTTATTAACATTCAAAAAAAGGGAAATGGGAACGGAAGACAGATCATTTTATATGATGGAGAAGACTGTGAAAATACGCTTTATACAATAAATATGCATAACAACGGCACAGTAATGATACAAGGAAGTGAATCCTGCCTGGATTTATTTGAAACACAGTTTAAAACACTGAAACAGAAAAGCTTGGTAAATAGAGAACTCGCTATTAGGGAAGAAGAACTAAATAAAACCTCATCAGATATTGTATCAACAGTAAATACAAGAGTATCACGATAGAGAAACAGAATAAAACAGTGAAACACTCACCCATAACTGACAAAGCTCTAAGGGACTGTTTGGCCTCACTAGAAAGAGACTTTGCAGAGTTCCGTGAATCAACAAAAAAGACCTTGTACAAAAAGATCACTTAGAATGGGTAAAGGAAGAGCTCATGACCATCAAGCAGGAGCACAAACAGGAAATCCAGGAAATCAGATCACAAATCTCTGATCTAATTATTGACAATGAAAGATTAAAATGTGATCTCAAGAAATCCAAGGAAGAACTGAAACGCCATCAGGAAAATCACCCAAACAATCAATACATAGCTCCACATAGACCAACAACAAACTTTCAAAAGAACAAAATAGTACATAACCCAGCGACAGTGACCTTGGGAGAAACAAGGCAGAAAGAACCACAAGCAGGGACCCAGTCTGCTCAAGAGAAACCACCCAAAGACCAGACACAGCCCCCTGCCAAGCAACAACAGACTACAGCCCAGGTCAGAGCAGAAAACCAAGCAGAGCAGCTGGCCAGTGTACTGGGGGCCACTAAGGAAATCCCTGAGAAACCACTACAGAATCTTTCAAAAAATAAACCAGAAGAGCACACAAGGCAAACCCCTGAAACAGATGTTCTCATCTTAATGGACTCAAATGGCAAATACCTAGATGGAAAGCGCCTCTTCCCTGGTAGGAGAGTTCTCCAGTACAAATGTGTAAACATGGAAAAAGCAAAAGAGAATTCTAAACCCAAATTTTAATAACCCAAAATATATAATCATCCACACTGGCTCAAATGAACTGCAAGATCCAGAGAAATATATTAATGCAATGGAAGACCTGATAACTATCACAAGAAATAAATTCCCACTAACAAAAATCATCCTTTCTAGCCTATTACCAAGGAGTGACATACACAGTGATATTGTCCAAAACATCAATATGCAGCTAAAGGCTTTTGCTCAAACCCCAAACATAATGGTGGCCCAACACCACAACATTAACTTTACACACCTATATGATCAAGTACATCTGAACAAACGGGGGGTACGTAAGTTTGCCAAAAATCTAAAAGATACAACACTGGAGCACAACATACTCACTTCCCATTTAGAGAGACACCCCCCGATAATAACAGGGATAGAACAACTACACATTGGAGTGGGTACTCACATACATGGAATAAAAGTAAAAGATCATTGATACCCTCAAATGGACGGTACAGGGAGAACCTACAGGCTCCTAACAACAGCCAATACAGTGTCCACTACAGAGACTTCCAAAGAAATAAAAGGCAAAATACGTAGGCAGACTCAGAACTTAGGGAAATTCGAGAACTAATCCATGCACTATATGAAAAGCTTTAGAAACAAACCAGAATATCACAAATTAACTGCAAGAGGGAAAACAAACAACAAACAAACCTTAATTCTCACAGCCTGAAAGCTTAATTAGCACACTATAGACTGAACACAAGATGAACAGTCTCACAATTAGCAACTGGAACATACAAGGGCTCACTTCCTCCACCTTTGGAGACAAAATCAGAGATCCTGATTTTCAACAAAATATAAGAAATCATGATATTATCTTGTTACAGGAGACATGGCAAGATAGAAGCACAGCATCATCTTGCCCTATGGACTATAAAGAGTTAATAATTCCTGCAACAACAAAAAATAGGAAAGGAGGGAGACTCTCAGGGGGCTTATTAGTGTGGTACAAAGAGAGTCTCAAACCATTTATCACCCCAGTGAAGAAAGGTGCAACACATCTGTGGATACAAATATCAAAGAACCTTGTACAGACATCTCACAATCTCTACCTCTGTGCCATATACATTCCACCACGGGAATCACCCATATTATGACCCAGAATACTTCAATACACTGCAGGGGGAGATCTCAAACTTTCAAACAAAAGGACAAATTATGTTAATCGGAGACATGAATGCTCGCACAAGCAATGCAAGGGACTATACCCTCAGCCAAGGAAATAAACATATATTTGGAAAGAGTACAAATGTTGACACCCTTATGGACACTCAAAGAAACAGCTATGATAAAATAATGAACACACATGGGAAAAAAAACTCCTTGATGTTTGTAAAAGATTAGGTCTGTACATTGTAAATGGAAGAGTAACTTGAGACAGGCTGGGAAGTTTTACATTTAACTCATCAAGTGGTAAAAGTGTCATTGACTATGTGATAACTGACCTAGACATCAGAAAGATCAGTTCGCTGATCGTAAGTCCCCAGTCCTACCTCAGACCATAACCAAATTGTCATACACATCAATAGTTCAAAGAAAATCCCAACATGGAAATCCAGGAAACGTCTGTACAGAATGCCCCCTAATTACCTGTGGTCCCAACAAAGTAAGGAAATCTTTATGAACAGCTTGGAAACGGAGGAGATAACTAATCAAATTAATGCTTTCATTAATAGAAGCTACAGTTATACTCCATATGACACAAATAAAGCAACAAATGATTTAACAACTATTCTCCATAGAGCAGCAAACAAATCCCTTAAACTGTCAGACAAAAGACAAAGGAAAAATAACAATAAAAATGATTGGTTTGATAAAGAATGTGCAGCGTTAAGACTTGAGGTGAGAAAATTATCAAGCCTTAAACACAGAGAACCACTGCGAGAGGATCTGAGGTGCACATATAACCGTAAACTAAAAGACTACAAAACTACCCTAAAAAGCAAGAAAATAAACCACCTAAATAAAACACTCTCCCTAATTCAAGAATCAACAGATAATAATTCCTTTTGGAGCTTGTGGAAAAAATTCACATCAAAAGCCACTGGGCATATTCCAATCCAAGATGGTGACATATGGACAGATTATTTTCAAACATTATACAAAGATCTAGAACCTAATAAGATCAATACGTCACAAAAAGAAACTTGTGAAAAACTGTTTAATTTACAAAATGTAATAAAGAACTATCAAACGCCTCTAGACTTCCCCTTCACACTACAGGAAGTTGCAGAAGGCATAAAGTCATTAAAACCAAGAAAAGCTTGTGGATCTGACCAAATACTAAATGAGATGCTGATTCACAGCAGCCCACAGCTCCAAGAGGCTCTCAAAAAACTGTTTAATATTATCTTACAATCAGGGCACTTCCCAGAAACATGGACAGAAGGTCTGGTTACCCCAATCCACAAACATGGGGATCTAACTGACCCAAATAACTACAGGGGAGTCTGTGTAAACAGCAATGTGAGCAAAGTCTTCTGCACAATCCTGAACCAGAGAATATTAAAATTTCGAATAGACAGCAGAACCCTGCACATGAGTCAGACAGGTTTCCTCCCTAAACAAAGAACCACAGACCACATCTTCACATTACAAGCTATCACTAACAAGTATGTGAAAAGCTCACCATCAGGGAAGGTGTTTGCATGTTATGTGGACTTCAAAAAAGCATTTGACTCAATCTGGCACCCAGGCCTATACATGAAACTGCTGCAAAGTGGAATTGGTGGGAAGACATATGACATAATGAAGACCATGTATTCATCCCTCAAATATAAAGTAAAAATAAACAAACTACAAACAAAGAGCTCTGAACAAAAGAGAGGTGTCAGACAAGGATGCAGCCTCAGCCCCACATTATTCAACCTGTACATTAATGATCTGCCCACAGTACTGGAGAAATGCACAGCACCAGGTATATCCCTGAATGGGAAGGAAATCCATTGTCTCTTATATGCAGATGTCCTGCTCATCCTGTCCCCCACAGCAGTGGGTTTGCAAGAAAAACTAGACCTACTGCAGACATACTGTAAGTCATGGGCAATGGAAGTGAATATGGAAAAAACGAAAATCATGATTTTCCAGAAAAAGCCCAAAAATCTCCAGCAAAAACTCAAATTCCTATTTTTCTCTAAAGAGGTAGAGCATTCATTAAATTATACCTATCTTGGGCTTACACTGAGTGCATCAGGAAGCTTTAAACTGGTCATCAAAACACTGCAAGAAGACTGCTTGCCAGTCTAGACCCTCCTACAGAACTGTTACTTAAGGTATTTGAAAGCACCATTGTACCAATCCTGCTGTATGGCTGTGAGGTCTGGGGCCCAACACTGACCCAGAACTACCGAGAATGGGACAAAACTCTCATTGAAATTGCACATCTCCAATTCTGTAAATATTCACTGCGGGTACACAGAAGCGCCCCTAACAATGGGTGCAGAGCAGAGCTGGGAAGATTCCCATTGTTGCTACCAATGCAAAAACGGGTGTACAAATTCTGGTGTCACCTCACAAATAGTGACACAAGCATTGTCCCTTATATGCAGATAACCTGCTCATCCTGTCCCCCACAGCAGTGGGTTTGCAAGAAAAACTAGACCTACTACAGACATACTGTAAGTCATGGGCAATGGAAGTGAATATGGAAAAAACGAAAAACAGAATTTATGTTTACCTGATAAATTTCTTTCTCCTACGGTGTGTCCGGTCCACGGCTTCATCCTTACTTGTGGGATATTCTCTTCCCCTACAGGAAATGGCAAAGAGAGCACACAGCAAGAGCTGTCCATATAGCCCCCCCTCTGGCTCCGCCCCCCAGTCATTCGACCGACGGTTAGGAGAAAAAGGAGAAACTATAGGGTGCCGTGGTGACTGTAGTGTATGGAATAAAATTTTTTAAACCTGACTAAAAGCCAGGGCGGGCCGTGGACCGGACACACCGTAGGAGAAAGAAATTTATCAGGTAAACATAAATTCTGTTTTCTCCTACATTGGTGTGTCCGGTCCACGGCTTCATCCTTACTTGTGGGAACCAATACCAAAGCTTTAGGACACGGATGAAGGGAGGGAGCAAGTCAGGTTACCTAAACGGAAGGCACCACGGCTTGCAAAACCTTTCTCCCAAAAACAGCCTCCGAAGAAGCATAAGTATCGAATTTGTAAAATTTGGCAAAAGTATGCAGAGAAGACCAAGTCGCTGCCTTACAGATCTGATCAACAGAAGCCTCGTTCTTGAAGGCCCATGTGGAAGCCACAGCTCTAGTAGAGTGAGCTGTAATTCGTTCAGGAGGCTGCCGTCCGGCAGTCTCATAAGCCAATCGGATTATGCTTTTCAGCCAAAAAGAAAGAGAGGTAGCAGTAGCTTTCTGCCCTCTCCTCTTACCAGAATAAACGACAAACAAGGATGATGTCTGTCTGAAATCCTTTGTTGCTTCTAAATAGAATTTTAAAGCACGGACCACATCTAGGTTGTGTAACAAACGTTCCTTCTTTGAAACTGGATTCGGACACAGAGAAGGAACAACTATTTCCTGGTTAATATTCCTGTTGGAAACCACTTTTGGAAGAAAACCAGGCTTGGTACGTAAAACTACCTTATCTGTATGGAACACCAGATAGGGAGAAGTACACTGCAAAGCAGATAATTCAGAAACTCTTCTAGCAGAAGAAATAGCAACCAAAAACAAAACTTTCCAAGATAGTAACTTAATATCTATGGAATGCATGGGTTCAAACGGAACCCCCTGAAGAACTGAAAGAACTAAATTTAGACTCCAAGGAGGAGTCATGGGTCTGTAGACAGGCTTGATTCGAACTAACGCCTGTACAAATGCCTGTACATCTGTCAGGTACCTGTCAGATGCATGTACCTTTAAGCAAACCTTACATAAGGCTACTCCTCCCCCTTCCACCTGCCAATTAATCAGTTTGAGTTACTGACCAAGTTAGCTTGACACAGATACTCTTTCTCCTGGCTAAAGCTAAAATTGCTACTTTCTGGATTATCCTATCTGCACTACGTGTTGTGCCTGACATACAATACCATCTATCTTAAGGATACTCCACAAGATTCTAACCATCCCTGCTAACATCCAAGCAAGCACCTTACAATCCACGCTTTCTGCAACTACTACCTCTGTAATCCAGACAACCGGAACTTTCACCAAAGCCGCTGGTTTGAAGCAGTGTATCCGCTGAACAGAACTATTACTTTCGGCTTGCCTGCTACCAAACGATTACAAACTTTACCGCTCCTGTTCGTTTCTCTCCGGTGTACGCTCAGCGTCCTCTGTGCCTGTCAGCTGTTCCAGCGTCCTGATTGGTCAGTCAGCGCACACCCTTACAGCCGCTGCTGCTGCAGCTACGAAGCACTTCTCCCTCCGGAGTTAAACAGCTCTGACTTGCTACACCTCAGATGTTAATGCCTTACAGCTTGTGAGACCTTACACACATACTAAGAGCAATTACTAACTACAAAAGGAACTTTATTAAACCACTCTATATCAGAACCGCACCTTCCTTGCTTATTACAGATTAAATGGACTTCCAATACCTACTCCTGTAACAAGTTAACAGGGGTCTATTCATAAGCAACCTTGCACTTCTGCCTAACACAGGGTTTGCAGTTGTGATCCAATATATAAGGAACAATTCCTCCCCAGTACCTGACATATTAATTGGCCTCAGAATTAATGGATCCAGCAGACCTCCCCAACGTGGTCTATAACCTCACACAACGTGTGGATCAATTATCACAGGCATTCAGAGAGCTCCAATTGCAAAATGACAACCTGAGGGCAGCCTTAAGGGATAATACACCAGAACCTCAGGTCTGCCTACCTGAAAGATTCTCAGGTGACAGGAAGAGTTTCAGGCAATTCAGGAACGCCTGTTATCTTTTGTTTCAGATGCGCCCAAGGACATACCAAACTGAGAGACTAAAGGTTATGACTGTAATATCCTTCTTGTCTGGTGAAGCTAGGATTTGGGCAGACAATCTATTTGAAAATAACGATCCGACCCTCACTTCCCTGAGTGATTTTTTCACACAAATGAGCTTGCTCTATGAAGATACCCAAAAACAGCTCACGGCAGAAGCCAAGATGCATTCTCTCAGACAGGGCAGACGTCCAGTAGAGGAATACCTCTCAGAATTTAAGCTTTACATCAAAGACTCTGAATGGAGTGAGGTTGCTCTACGAAATCAGTACCGTTTGGGACTATCTGATATCCTGAAGGACGAACTATCACGTACTGAATTGCCCAATACCTTGGAAGGTATCATGAACCTCTCCATACAGATTGATCGCAGGATTAGAGAGAGACGCTCTGAACGCCAACAGTCAGATGGACCTTTGAGATCCTCTTCAACATCCCATGGATTAAAAGAAACTACTGTTCCCATGGAGATTGGCTTTACTAAAGGCCCACTCACACTCGAAGAAAGACACCGCCGACAGCAGAATGATCTCTGTATGTATTGTGCATCTCCTACTCATCCAGTAAAAAATTGTCCCCTGCTACAACGTCAGAAAAGAAGTAAGTTAGCTGTCACTAGAAATTGTTTAACGAACAAGGTGATTGATGTTGCTTACTGTACTCTCCCCTTATCATTGCAGTGGGACCTCCAGGCCCTTCAAGCGGAAGCAATCATTGATTCCGGAGCATATGCAAATTTCATTGACCTGTCTCTTGTAAATAAAAATAAAATTCCATTGTGTGTGAAAGCAGTACCCGTCTCTATACGTGTCATTGATGGTACCCTGGTGAGCTCTGGTCCTATCACACACCACACCGTTCCACTTAAAGTCACAATTGGTAAGGGACATACTGAGTTAATATGCTTTGATGTTATTCCATCTCCTTTGTTCCCTCTAGTATTGGGTCTCTCATGGCTACAACAACATCAGCCCTCAATCTGTTGGCAGACTTTACAAGTGAACCTGGATTCTGCATACTGCAGGGATACCTGCTACCCCCAACAGAATATACTACACATATCAACCCCAACAATTCCACCTGAATACCAAGATTTCCAGGATGTCTTTGACAAAAAGCAGGCAGAATCCTTGCCTCCACATAGGATATATGATTGTCCTATCGAATTGCTACCTGGGTCAAACATTCCCTATGGACACATCTATCCGCTCTCGCAGCCTGAACTGGATCACTTAAAAGGTTACCTGGATGAAAATCTGAAGAAGGGTTTCATCCGTCCCTCTACTTCTCCGGCAGGTGCCGGGATGTTTTTTGTGAAGAATAAAGACAACTCCTTACGGCCTATAATCGACTACCGTGAGTTGAATAGGAGGACCAAGAAGAACAGGTACCCCCTTCCATTGATCTCAGAACTAGTGGAACGCCTCAGTAAGGCAACTGTTTACACCAAGCTAGACCTCAGAGGGGCGTACAACTTAATCAGGATCAGGGAAGGGGATGAGTGGCTCACCGCTTTCCGCACAAGATACGGACTTTATGAGTATTTGGTGATGCCTTTCGGGCTTTGCAACGCACCTGCTACGTTTCAATACTTCATCAACGATATCTTCAGGGATCTATTGGACGTATGCGTCGTTATCTATTTAGACGACATCCTCATCTACTCTAACTCCATGGAAGAACATGAAAAACATGTTCGGTGGGTTTTAGGCAGACTCAGGACCCATCACTTATATGCGAAGTTGGAGAAGTGTTCGTTCCACTCTAAAGAGATAACCTTCCTAGGTTACAACATTTCCTCGTTGGGGGTAAAAATGGAAAATGACAAAATTCAAGCTATCCTCAACTGGCCTACTCCCTGCTGCAAAAAAGATGTCCAACGGTTCCTCGGATTTGCTAATTTTTATAGAAAGTTCATCAAAGGATTTTCCAAGATTGCAAAGCCTCTCAGTATTCTTACTGGCTCACGAAATCACTTCCTTTGGAATCCAGAATCCGAGAAAGCTTTTTGTTCCCTCAAAAGTAGTTTCACCACTGCTCCCATTCTTCGGTTCCTGGACACAAAACTCCAGTTTATTTTGGAGGTTGACGCATCGGAGTATGCTCTGGGGGCAATTCTATATCAACGCACATCTACTACTGAACCCATACATCCTGTAGCCTTCTACTCTAGGCTGATGACGCCTGCTGAACAACACTATGCTATCGGAGAGAAGGAACTTCTGGTCATTAAGTCAGCCCTGGAACATTGGAGACACCTCTTAGAAGGGACCATCCTCCCGATTCTCATCTACACAGACCATAGGAACTTAGAATACCTTCAGACCTGTAAAACACTCTCAGCCCGACAAGCTCGTTGGAGTCTGTTCTTCACCAGATTCAACTTCCTAATCACTTACCGACCTGGTAGCAAAAATGGGAAAGCAGACTCACTCTCTAGACACTTACAGCGTCCAAGTTCGCCTACACAGCCCTCAAGTATCTTAAATCCCCAACATTTTTTGGGAATCTCAAGACTTGCTTCTTCCACACTGTGTTCTCATCAACAAGCAGATACCACCCTCTCCAAGGATCTACAGCACCGCGATTCCAGAGGTATCAATCATGTACATGGCAAGATCTACATACCAACCACATTACGGCAAAAGATACTCCAAGAACATCACGACTCTCCCCTAGCAGGCCACTCAGGCATTCGCAAAACTAGCGAACTTATCACAAGAAATTACTGGTGGCTAAATCTTCAGCGAACCGTGGATACATACATCAAATCTCGTCAGGTTTGTGCCGTCTCCAAGTCTGAAAGGTCCAAACCATTCGGCAAACTCCAGCCACTTCCAATACCTGACAACATCTGGCACGGCTGCCAGACGTTTGTGTAACAAAACAGACAGAGCAGATATCTGTCCCTTTAAAGAACTAGCTGACAAACCTTTATCCAAACCCTCTTGGAGAAAGGAAAGTATCCTAGGAATTTTAATTTTACTCCAAGAGAATCCCTTGGATTCACACCAATGGATATATTTTTGCCATATCTTATGGTAAATTTTCCTAGTTACAGGTTTTCTGGCTTGAACCAGAGTATCTATAACTGAATCTGAAAACCCACGCTTAGATAGAATCAAGCGTTCAATTTCCAAGCAGTCAGTTGCAGAGAGACTAGATTTGGATGTTCGAATGGACCTTGTACTAGAAGATCCTGTCTCAAAGGTAGCTTCCATGGTGGAGCCGATGACATATTCACCAGGTCTGCATACCAAGTCCTGCGTGGCCATGCAGGAGCTATTAGAATCACCGAGGCCTTCTCCTGTTTGATCCTGGCTACAAGCCTGGGAAGGAGAGGGAACGGTGGAAACACATAAGCTAGATTGAACGACCAAGGCGCCACCAATGCATCCACTAGTGTCGCCTTGGGATCCCTGGATCTGGACCCGTATCGAGGAACCTTGGAGTTCTGACGAGACGCCATCAGATCCATATCTGGAGTGCCCCATAGTTGAGTTAACTGTGCAAAGACCTCCGGGTGGAGTTCCCACTCCCCCGGATGGAAAGTCTGACGACTTAAATAATCCGCCTCCCAGTTGTCTACTCCTGGGATGTGAATTGCAGATAGGTAGCAGGAGTGATCCTCCGCCCATTTGATGATCTTGGATACCTCTCTCATCGCCAAGGAACTCTTTGTTCCCCCCTGATGATTGATGTACGCTACAGTCGTCATGTTGTCCGACTGAAATCTTATGAATCTGGCCTTCGCTAGGTGAGGCCAGGCCAGGAGCGCATTGAATATCGCTCTCAGTTCCAAAATGTTTATCGGGAGGAGAGACTCTTCCCGAGACCAAAGACCCTGAGCTTTCAGGGAGTCCCAGACCGCGCCCCAGCCTAAGAGACTGGCGTCGGTCGTGACGATGACCCACTCTGGTCTGAGGAAACTCATTCCCTGAGACAGGTGATCCTGAGTCAACCACCAGCGGAGTGAGTCTCTGGTTACCTGGTCTACTTGAATCTGGGGAGACAAGTCTGCATAATCCCCATTCCACTGTTTGAGCATGCACAGTTGTAATGGTCTTAGATGAATTCGAGCAAAAGGAACCACGTCCATTGCTGCAACCATTAATCCTATTACCTCCATGCACTGAGCTATGGAAGGCTGAGGAATAGATTGAAGAACTTAACAAGTGTTTAGAAGCTTTAATTTTCTGACCTCTGTCAGGAAAATCTTCATTTCTACAGAATCTATTATTGTTCCCAGAAAGGGAACCCTTGTGGACGGGGACAGGGAACTCTTTTCTACGTTCACCTTCCACCCGTGAGACCTGAGAAAGGCTAAAACAATGTCTGTATGAGCCCTTGCTTTGGAAAGGGACGACGCTTGGATTAGAATGTCGTCTAGGTAAGGTGCTACAGCAATGCCCCTCGGTCTTAGAACCGCTAGAAGGGACCCTAGCCCCTTTGTGAAAATTCTGGGAGCAATGGCTAAACCGAATGGAAGAGCCATGAACTGGAAATGTTTGTCCAGAAAGGCGAACCTCAGGAACTGATGATGATCTTTGTGGATAGGAATATGCAGGTATGCATCCTTTAAGTCCACGGTAGTCATATATTGAACATCCTGGATTGTTGGTAAAATTGTCCGAATGGTTTCCATTTTGAATGATGGAACTCTGAGGAATTTGTTTTGAATTTTTAGATCCAGAATTGGCCTGAAAGTTCCCTCTTTTTTGGGAACTACAAACAGGTTTGAGTAAAAACCCAGAACTTGTTCCGCTGTTGGAACTGGGTGTATCACTCCCATCTTTAATAGGTCTCCTACGCAATGTAAGAATGCCTGTCTCTTTATCTGGTCTGAAGATAAGCGAGACATGTGGAACCTTCCCCTTGGAGGAAGTTCCTTGAACTCTAGAAGATACCCCTGAGAGACTATTTCTAGTGCCCAGGGATCCGGAACATCTCTTGCCCAAGCCTGAGCAAAGAGGTAAAGTCTGCCCCCTACTAGATCCGGTCCCGGATCGGGGGCTACCCCTTCATGCTGTCTTGGTAGCAGCAGCAGGCTTCTTGGCCTGTTTACCCTTGTTCCAGCTTTGCAATGGTTTCCATGCTGGTTTAGGCTGGGGAGCGTTACCCTCTTGTCTAGAGGCTGCAGAGTTAGGAGTCGGTCCGTTCCTGAAATTGCGAAAGGAACGAAAATTAGATTTGTTCTTAGCCTTGAAAGGCCTATCCTGTGGGAGGGCATGGCCCTTTCCTCCAGTGATGTCTGAAATAATCTCTTTCAATTCCGGCCCGAAAAGGGTCTTACCCTTGAAAGGAATATTAAGCAATTTTGTTTTGGACGACACATCCGCCGACCAAGATTTTAGCCAAAGCGTTCTGTGCGCCACTATTGCAAAACCTGAATTTTTCGCCGCTAACTTAGCCAATTGAAAAGCGGCATCCAAAATAAAGGAATTATACAACTTTAGTGCGTGAATTCTGTCCATGACTTCATCATATGGAGTCTCCTTTTGGAGCGAATTTTCTAGTTCCTCGAACCAAAAAGACGCTGCCGTGGTGACAGGAATAATGCACGAAATAGGTTGAAGAAGGAAACCTTGCTGAACAAATATCTTTTTAAGCAATCCTTCCAATTTTTTATCCATAGGATCTTTGAAAGCGCAACTGTCCTCAATAGGAATAGTTGTGCGCTTGGCTAATGTTGAAACTGCCCCCTCAACCTTAGGGACCGTTTGCCATGCGTCCCTTCTGGGGTCGACAATGGGGAACATTTTCTTAAATATAGGAGGTGGAACAAAAGGTATACCTGGCTTCTCCCACTCCTTAGTCACTATGTCCGCCACCCTCTTGGGTATCGGAAAGGCATCAGCGTGCACAGGGATCTCTAAGAATTTGTCCATTTTGCACAACTTCTCTGGAATCACCAAAGAGTCACAATCATCAAGAGTAGTTAGCACCTCCTTAAGCAGGACGCGGAGATGTTCTAACTTAAATGTAAATGCCATGATATCAGGTTCTGCCTGCTGAGAAACTTTTCCTGAATCAGAAATTTCTCCCTCAGACAGACCCTCCCTCACTGCCAATTCAGATTGATGTGAGGGTAAAACAGATAAATTATCGTCAGCGCCAACTTGCTCATCCTCTGTGTTTAAAACTGAGCAATCACGCTTTCTGGGAAATGCTGGCAGTTTGGATAAAAGATTTGCTATAGAATTATCCATTACTGCAGTTAATTGCTGCATAGTAACAAGCATTGGCGCGCTAGATGTACTAGGTATCGCCTGCGCGGGCAAAACTGGTGTTGACACAGAAGGAGAGGATGATGAGCTATCCCCACTACCTTCATTTGAAGAATCATCTTGGGCAACCTTATTAAATGTGACAGTACTGTCCTTACTTTGTTTGGACGCCATGGCACAATTTGTACATACATTTAAAGGGGGATCCACCTTGGCCTCCATACACACAGAACATATGCTATCTGAAGGTACATGTTAGACAGAATTTGGCAGGCTATTAATGCAATAAAAACGTTTTTAAACAAAACCGTTACTGTCTCTTTAAATAATAAAAAGAGCACACTTTATTTCTGAATGTTTGAAAAACTATGAAGGAAATATCCGATCTTTACAAAATGTACTCCCCAGTGTCTTAATGCTTTGAAAGTATTGCACACCAAATTTCAAGTCTCTAAACCCTTAAATGAGCAAACCGGAGCTATTTGTTCAATTTACCAATTTAAACACACTACAGTCCCTGCCACAGACTTTGCTGCGGCTTTTACCTTCCTTAGGGGTTATTCACCACAGAAATAAGCCTTCCTGAGTCCGTTTTTTAGCCACAGGACCCTCTCACATGAAGTTGCATGCACTGCCTCTGGAAGTAACTGCGCAACTGAGGCGCGAAAATGAGGCCTCCTCCCTCTGCATACCAGAGTGAAGGGGCCTTCCTGACTAGATTAGGCGTCTAAACAACTGCCAGGCGAAATAAAAACGTTCCCAAAAGTGTTTTCAAATACACAAAACACTCTAAATGACATATAAATATGATATAAACCAATCGATTTAGCCCACAATAGTGTCAACCAGCATAGAGCCCATTTTATAAGCCTTAATTCTGTTATGAGTCTAAGAAAATGGCTTACCGATCCCATAAGGGAAAACTGACAGTCTTCTAGCATTACTATGTCTTGTTAGAAAATAGACTGGTCATACCTGGAGCAGAAAAGTCTGCAAACTGTTCCCCCCAACTGAAGTTCTCTGGTTTCAACAGTCCTGTGTGGGAACAGCAATGGATTTTAGTTACTAGTGCTAAAATCATACTCCTCTTTTAACAGAACTCTTCATCACTTTCTGTTGTAGAGTAAATAGTACAAACCGGCACTATTTTAAAATAACAAACTCTTGATAGAAGAAATAAAACTACAACTAACACCACATACTCTTTACCATCCCCGTGGAGATGCTACTTGTTCAGAGCGGCAAAGAGAATGACTGGGGGGCGGAGCCAGAGGGGGGGCTATATGGACAGCTCTTGCTGTGTGCTCTCTTTGCCATTTCCTGTAGGGGAAGAGAATATCCCACAAGTAAGGATGAAGCCGTGGACCGGACACACCAATGTAGGAGAAATCATGATTTTCCAGAAAAAGCCCAAAAATCTCCAGCAAAAACTCAAATTCCTATTGTTCTCTAAAGAGGTAGAGCACTCATTAAATTATACCTAACTTGGGCTTACACTGAGTGCATCAGGAAGCTTTAAACTGGCCATCAAAACACTGCAAGAAAAAGCCCTTAGAGCCTTCCATGCAATAAAGAAGCTGCTAGCCAGTCTAAACCCTCCTACAGAACTGTTACTTAAGGTATTTGAAAGCACCATTGTACCAATCCTGCTGTATGGCTGTGAGGTCTGGGGTCCAACACTGACACAGAACTACCGAGAATGGGACAAAACTCTCACAGAAATTGAACATCTCCAATTCTGTAAATATGCACTGTGGGTACACAGGAGCGCCCCTAACAATGGGTGCAGAGCAGAGCTGGGAAGATTCCCATTGTTGCTACCAATGCAAAAACGGGTGTACAAATTCTGGCGTCACCTCACAAATAGTGACACAAGTACACTTTACCACCAAGCACTCTGTGACTCAGCATCAAAATCATTTAGAGAATATACATAAGACCTGCAAAACCACATCAGCAAAAGCACAGCCCATGAGAGAGTGTCACTAAACACCTTACAAACAGCTCTGAAGAAGAGGTACACTGGGCACTGGGGGGAACAGATAGGGTAACAGAACATGAGGGAGTGTTACAGGTCACTACAGAGAGAGTACAGACTAGCTGAGTATCTCACATGTGTCACTAAACACCTTACACACAGCTCTGAAGAAGAGGTACACTGGGCACTGGGAGGAACAGACTGGGTAACAGAACAAGAGGGAGTGTTACAGGTCTCTACAGAGAGAGTACAGACTAGCTGAGTATCTCACATGTGTCACTAAACACCTTACACACAGCTCTGAAGAAGAGGTACACTGGGCACTGGGAGGAACAGACTGGGTAACAGAACAAGAGGGAGTGTTACAGGTCTCTACAGAGAGAGTACAAACTAGCTGAGTATCTCACAAGTGTCACCAACGTAAAGCACAGACAAATACTCAATAAATACAGAATCTCTGACCACCAGCTGGAAATAGAGACTGGCAGATATCAGGCAAAATGGAGACCCAGGGCAGCCAGACAATGTGCACAGTGTGACAATGGGGACATAGAGACTGAAGCGCACTTCCTCTTGTACTGTACAAGATACAAACCCTTAAGGGATAAATACTTCCCAAAAATAATGAAAGAAATAACAGACTTTCCCACAGATGTCGGAACAAGAAAGACTATGTGTACTCTTATGAGAAAACAACAAAGCTACAAGGATAGTAGCAAAATATGTAGCAGACTGTCACATCACCAGAACCCCCAATAAGTTTAAATGAACTATCATATTTACCCACTATACACCTACTTTATAAATTGTTATTGATCTGTTTTCTTGTAACATATTACTTTGGCAACACATGTAATAATGACATGCTAATAAAGTATTCTTGACTTGATAATGTTACTGAGAACATGCAGAGACACAGACAATAGGTAGGAAATACACACAGGGTGAGTAAAGGGAGTCACTGTGCCCTGACACTGTATAATGTCACATTACCCAGCAGTGTCACCTCTCCGCTCAGCCGGTGACTGCTGCTGTGTGATAACGTTATTGAGAACATGCAGCGATAGACAGAAGGTAGGAAATACACACAGGGTCAGATGGGTCAGTAAAGGGAGTCACTGTGCCCTGACACTGTATAATGTCACATTCCCCAGCAGTGCCACCTCTCCGCTCAGCCGGTGAATGCTGCTGTGTGATAATGTTACTGAGAACATGCAGAGACACAGACAGAAGGTAGGAAATACACACAGGGTCAGATGGGTCAGTAAAGGGAGTCACTGTGGCCTGACACTGTATAATGTCACATTTCCCAGCAGTGTCACCTCTCCGCTCAGCCGGTGAATGCTGCTGTGTGATAATGTTACTGAGAACATGCAGAGACACAGACAGAAGGTAGGAAATACACACAGGGTCAGATGGGTCAGTAAAGGGAGTCACTGTGCCCTGACACTGTATAATGTCACATTTCCCAGCAGTGTCACCTCTCCGCTCAACCGGTGACTGCTGCTGTGTGATAATGTTACGGAGAACATGCAGAGACACAGACAGAAGGTAGGAAATACACACAGGGTCAGATGGGTCAGTAAAGGGAGTCACTGTGCCCTGACACTGTATAATGTCACATTACCCAGCAATGTCACCTCTCCGCTCAGCCAGTGAATGCTGCTGTGTTATAATGTTACTGAGAACATGCAGAGACACAGACAGAAGGTAGGAAATACACAAAGGGTCAGTAAAGGGAGTCACTGTGCCCTGACACTGTATAATCTCACATTCCCCAGCAGTGTCAGCTCTCCGCTCAGCCGGTGAATGCTGCTGTGTGATAATGTTACTGAGAACATGCAGAGACACAGACAGAAGGTAGGAAATACACACAGGGTCAGATGGGTCAGTAAAGGGAGTCACTGTGCCCTGACACTGTATAATGTCACATTCCCCAGCAGTGTCACCTTTCCGCTCAGACAGTGAGTACTGCTGTGTGATAATGTTACTGAGAACATGCAGAGACACAGACAGAAGGTAGGAAATACACACAGGGTCAGATGGGTCAGTAAAGGGAGTCACTGTGCCCTGACACTGTATAATGTCACATTCCCCAGCAGTGTCACCTCTCCGCTCAACCGGTGACTGCTGCTATGTGATAATGTTACTGAGAACATGCAGAGACACAGACAGAAGGTAGGAAATACACACAGGGTCAGATGGGTCAGTAAAGGGAGTCACTGTGCCCTGACACTGTATAATGTCACATTCCCCAGCAGTGCTCACCTCTCCGCTCAGCCAGTGAATGCTGCTGTGTTATAATGTTACTGAGAACATGCAGAGACACAGACAGAAGGTAGGAAATACACAAAGGGTCAGTAAAGGGAGTCACTGTGCCCTGACACTGTATAATGTCACATTCCCCAGCAGTGTCAGCTCTCCGCTCAGCCGGTGAATGCTGCTGTGTGATAATGTTACTGAGAACATGCAGAGACACAGACAGAAGGTAGGAAATACACACAGGGTCAGATGGGTCAGTAAAGGGAGTCACTGTGCCCTGACACTGTATAATGTCACATTCCCCAGCAGTGTCACCTTTCCGCTCAGACAGTGAGTACTGCTGTGTGATAATGTTACTGAAAACATGCAGAGACACAGACAGAAGGTAGGAAATACACACAGGGTCAGATGGGTCAGTAAAGGGAGTCACTGTGCCCTGACACTGTATAATGTCACATTCCCCAGCAGTGTCACCTCTCCGCTCAGCCGGTGAATGCTGCTGTGTGATAATGTTACTGAGAACATGCAGAGACACAGACAGAAGGTAGGAAATACACACAGGGTCAGTAAAGGGAGTCACTGTGCCCTGACACTGTATAATGTCACATTCCCCAGCAGTGTCACCTCTCCGCTCAGCCGGTGAATGCTGCTGTGTGATAATGTTACGGAGAACATGCAGAGACACAGACAGAAGGTAGGAAATACACACAGGGTCAGATGGGTCAGTAAAGGGAGTCACTGTGGCCTGACACTGTATAATGTCACATTCCCCAGCAGTGTCACCTCTCCGCTCAGCCGGTGAGTGCTGCTGTGTGATAATGTTACTGAGAACATGCAGAGACACAGACAGAAGGTAGGAAATACACACAGGGTCAGATGGGTCAGTAAAGGGAGTCACTGTGCCCTGACACTGTATAATCTCACATTACCCAGCAGTGTCACCTCTCCGCTCAGCCAGTGAATGCTGCTGTGTGATAATGTTACTGAGAACATGCAGAGACACAGACAGAAGGTAGGAAATACACACAGGGTCAGATGGGTCAGTAAAGGGAGTCACTGTGCCCTGACACTGTATAATGTCACATTCCCCAGCAGTGTCACCTCTCCGCTCAGCCGGTGACTGCTGCTGTGTGATAATGTTACTGAGAACATGCAGAGACACAGACAGAAGGTAGGAAATACACACAGGGTCAGTAAAGGGAGTCACTGTGCCCTGACACTGTATAATGTCACATTCCTCAGCAGTGTCACCTCTCCGCTCAGCTGGTGATTGCTGCTGTGTGATAATGTTACTGAGAACATGCAGAGACACAGACAGAAGGCAGGAAATACACACAGGGTCAGATGGGTCAGTAAAGGGAGTCACTGTGCCCTGACACTGTATAATGTCACATTCCCCAGCAGTGTCAACTCTCCGCTCAGCTGGTGAGTGCTGCTGTGTGATAATGTTACTGAGAATATGCAGAGACACAGACAGAAGGTAGGAAATACACACAGGGTCAGATGGGTCAGTAAAGGGAGTCACTGTGCCCTGACATTGTATAATGTCACATTCCCCAGCACATTTCAGTAAAAGTGTATTTCTACATAACCATAAGACTTGCATGTATACTTTCTACATTGGAAAAATAAAGTGATAATAAAGTTTATAACAGTGATAATAGTTTCAGTAAATATACTGTGTAAAAGTAAAAATAAAAAGGTATGGGTCATTTTTTTCCACTGTACGTTATATTTAGTTCCCGTAAGCGCCTCTCGTCTGCCTAGCAGGGTGCTGTATTTTTTGCAGGCTGGTACTGCAGCCAATTACAAGCATGCCCTACTGAAATCTATAGTAGCACACTTTTGTGCTGCTATTTAGCTCAAATGTAGTTAAAGGGACAGTCTAGTCACAATTAATATGATTTAGATAGTGCAGCAATTTTTAACAACTCTAATTAACTTAACAACTCTAACTTTTATCATCAACTTTGCTTTGTTCTCTTGCTATTCTTTGTTGAAAGCTAAACCTAGGTAGGCTCATATGCTAATTTCTAAGCTGTTGAAGGCTGCCTCTTATCTCAGTGCATTTTGAAATGTTTTTTTTACAGCTAGAGGGCGTTAGTTAATGTGTGCCATATAGATAACATTGTGCTCACTCCCGTGGAGTTACCTAGGAGTCAACACCTATTGGCTAAAATGCAAGACTATCAAAAGAACTGAAATAAGGATGTAGTCTGCAGAGGTTTAGATACAAGGTAATTACAAAGGTGAAAAGTGTATTAATATAACTGAGATAAGGAGCAGTGTGCAGAGGCTTAGATACAAGGTAATCACAGAGGTAAAAAGTATATTAATATAACTGAGATAAGGGGCAGTGTGCAGAGGCTTAGATACAAGGTAATTACAGAGGTAAAAAGTATATTAATATTACTGAGATAAGAAGCAGTCTGCAGAGGCTTAGATACAGGGTAATCACAGAGGTAAAAAGTGTATTAATATAACTGAGATAATAAGCAGTCTGCAGAGGCTTAGATACAAGGTAATCACAGAGGTAAAAAGTTTATTAATATAACTGAGATAAGGAGCAGTCTGCAGAGGCTTAGATACAAGGTAATCACAGAGGTAAAAAGTATATTAATATAACTGAGATAAGGGGCAGTCTGCAGAGGGTTAGATACAAGGTAATCACAGAGGTAAAAAGTATATTAATATAACTGAGATAAGGAGCAGTCTGCAGAGGCTTAGATACAAGGTAATCACAAAGGTAAAAAGTATATTAATATAACTGAGATAAGGAGCAGTCTGCAGAGGCTTAGATACAAGGTAATCACAGAGGTAAAAAGTATATTAATATAACTGAGATAAGGAGCAGTCTGCAGAGGCTTAGATACGGGGTAATCACAGAGGTAAAAAGTATATTAATATAACTGAGATAAGGAGCAGTCTGCAGAGGCTTAGATACAAGGTAATCACAGAGGTAAAAAGTATATTAATATAACTGTGTTTGTTATGCAAAACTGGGGAATGGGTAATAAAGAGATTAAGGAAGAAAAGGCAGCACCCTAGGGGAAGTGAAAAAATAATAAAATCCAAAACTTTAATGCATAATCAGTTAAAAATACAAAATACACACCAACACTAGAGGACAAAAAAACTTAAATAATGCTTACCAGATCATTTCCTTTCCTTCTGTATGGGAAGAGCCCACAGCTGCATTCCTTACTTTTGGGAAATACTGTGCCTGGCCACCAGAAGGAGGCAAAGACACCCCAGCCAAAGGCTTAAATACCTCCCCCCACTTCCTCATAACCCCAGTCATTCTGCCGAGGGAACAAGGAACAGTAGGAGAAATATCAGGGTGAAAAAGGTGCCAGAAGAAAAAATTTAAATGTAGGGCCGCCCATCGGAGAACACGGGCTGGAGCTGTGGACTCTTCCCATACAGAAGGAAAGGAAATTATCTGGTAAGCATAATTTAAGTTTTCCTTTTTAATAGGGGAAGCGTCCACAGTTGCATTCCATACTTTTGGGAAACATATACCAAAGCTCTAGAGTACACAGAATGCTAAGGGGAGGGAAAAGAGAGAGGCAGACCTTAATCTGAGGGCATCACAGCCTGCAAAACCTTTCTCCCGAAGGCTGCTTCAGCAGAAGCAAAAACATCAACTTGTAAAGTATGGAAAAAGTATGTAAGGAGGACCAGGTAGATACCTTACAAATCTGATCCATAGAGGCCTCATTTTTGAAGGTCCAAGAGGAAACCACTGCTCTAGTAGAATGAGCCGTCATCCTCAGAGGAGACTTATGTCCCGCTGTCTCTATGCTAAACGGATGACACTCCTCAGCAAAAAAGATAAGGAAGTCGAAGAGGTCCTCTGACCCCCACGCTTCCCGGAAAAGAGAACAAACAGAGAAAGAAGTTTGTCTAAATTCCTTCGTGGCATGAAGATAGGACTTCAAGGCACAAACCACATCCATAATTACGTTGAAAACGTTCCTTCGACGAAGAAGGATTAGGACAAAAAAAGGAACCACAATCTCTTGATTGATGATGCAAATTGACACAACCTTAGGAAGAAAACCTAACTTGGTTCGATGAACAGCCTTATCAGCATGGAAAGCCAGATAAGGAGGGACGCATTGCAAGGCAGCAATCACAGATACTGCAATAGATCTAAACACAGGTCTGATCCTAGCAGAGTCTTAACAAATGACTGCACATCTGGAAGCTTAGCGAACCTCTTGTGCAGTAACACAGACAGGGCCGAAATCTGTCCATCAGGGGACTTGCAGAAAAGCCCTTCTCCAGTTCATCCTGGAAAACAGAATAAGGTCCTCCACACCTTATGATAGATACGACGAACAACCAGCTTACAAGCTTGAATAAGAGTAAAAATAACTCTCTCAGAAACCCCTCTCTTGGCTAGGACTAAGAGTACAATCTCCACGCAGTCAGCCTCATAGAATCTAGACATTGATGAACAAAGAGACCTTGGTCAGCAGATCCCTGCAACAAGGTAACTTCTACGGAGGAGATGAGGACATCCCCACTAGATCCGTGAACCATATCCTTTGCGACCAAGACGGAGCAATCAGTATCACTGACGCCTGCTCTTGCTTGATTCAAGCCACTACACGAGAAAGTAGTAGTGGTAAACGGACGGAAAAGATAAATTAGATTGAACTTCCAAGGCACCGCTAATGCATCGGTTAGCTCCGCCTGAGGATCCTTGTACCTCGACCCAAAGCTGGGTAGCCTGGTATTGAGACGTCATAAGATCTTCCTTTTGTAAATCTCCGCAAACACTTCGGGATGGAGAGACTATTCCGCCGGATGAAAGGATTGTCTGCTGAGGAAATCCGCTTCCCAGTTGTCCACACCCGGAATGTGGATCGCTGACAGCAAACAGATGTGGGTCTCCGCCCACTCCTGAATCCAAGATACTTCCCTCATAGCTAGGGAGCTTCTCGTTCCACCCTGATGGTTGATGTAAGCCACCAAGATAATATTGTCTGATTGGAATCTGATAAACTGGGACAAACCCAGCAGAGGCCAAGCCTTCAGAGCATAGTATATTGCCTGAAGTTCCAAAATGAGATTGAGAGGGAGCTTTCCTCCTGAGTCCATAGGCCCTGTGCCTTCCTGGCACCTCAAATAGCTCCACATTCTGACAGACTCGTAAACGTAGTCACAATCACCCTGGATGGTCTTAAGACAGATGTCCCTTGGGACAAGAGATCCTGACAAAATCACATAGAGAGCGATTCCCTTGATCAGTTGTCCAGAGAAATCTGTTGAGACAGATCCAAATGATCGCCGTTCCACTGCTTCAGAATGCGCAGTTGCAACAGTCTGATGTGAAACCGGGCAAAGGGAATGATGTCCATGCTGGACACCATGAGACCAATCACCTCCATACACTGAGCCACAGATGGCCTTAAGGAGGTCTGGAGGGCAAGACATGTTGAAGCTAGCTTGCAACATCTCTGGTCTGTTAGAAATATTCTTATGTCTATGGAGTCTATTATAGTACCCGGGACTTCTACCCTGGTACTTGATATAAGAGAACTCTCTCTAGATATATCTTCCATCCATGGGATCGAAGAAGACAGAGGAGAGATTCCGAATGGTCCACGCTTCGAAAAGATTCTTGCAGCCATAGCTAGACCCAACGGAAGTGCAATAAACTGGAAGTGCTGGTCCAGGAACGCAAACCTTAGGAACTGAAAGTGGTACTTGAGGATTGGTACATGAAGAGAGCATCCTTTAGATCTATCGTGGTCATGAACTGACCTTCTCAAACAAGGGGAAGAAAGGAACTTATTGTCTCCATCTTGAACAAGGGGACATATAAAAACTTGTTAAAGCACTTTAGGTCCAGAATCGGACGGAAAGTTCCCTCCTTCTTTGGGACAACGAAAAGGTTTGAATAGTCTCCCAAACCTCTCACTGTGATAAGCACTGGGACAATAACTCCTAAGAGGACAGATCTGTATGCACCCCAGAAAGGCTTCTCTCTTTACTGGTCAGGAAGACAGGTTTGAGAGGAGGAATCTGCCCCTGGGTGGCTGAGACTTGAACCCTATCTTGTAACCCTGAGCTATGACCTCCAGGACCCATGGATCCTGCACGTCCCTGAACCAAGTGACTGAAAAGAGCGACAGTTTGCCCCCAACACGATCCAGAAGAGTACCGGGGACCGCCCATTCATGCTGACAGACTTGGCGGGCTTCTTGCTCTGCTTGGATTTATTCCAGGACTGAGCCGGCTCTTGGTTTGCTCTGGCTTAGCGGAGGACTGCTGACAATGGGCTTTATCAGAAAGAAAATGGTCCCTTAGACTAGTTCTTATTCTCTTACAGTAGGAGGGCACCCTTGCCCCCTGTGACCTTGGAGATAATTGACTCCAGGCCTAGACTAAACAAAATCTTATACTTAAAGGGAGTGAAAGAAGTCTAGACTTAGAAGTCATATCCGCAGATCATGATGTCAGCCAGAGCCCAACGGGCCTGAGCAGAAAATCTGAAGCCTTAGCATTCAGACAAATAATTTGCTTAATAGCATCACAGATACAAGAATAAGCAACCCTCAAGGCCGTAATTCTTTCCTGAATAACCTCGAGGGGACCTCTCCACCCCGATCAAATCCTATAAGGAGTCGCACCCGTAGGTAGTTTCTCCAGCAACCGCAGCAACAGCCGCCGCCGGTTGAAACAAATATCCCGTATGTTGAAACATCTTTCTTAACAGAGTTCCCATCTTTTATCCATGGGCTCTTTAAACAAAGAGCTATCCTCAAGCGGGATAGCAGTATGTTTAGCAGGGGTGAAGATAGCGCCATCCCTTTTAGGGACGGAACCCCACAACTCCAAAGAGAGTCCAGGACCGGGAACAATTTCTTAAAGGAAGAAGAGAGGGAAAAGGAAATCAATCCTGTCCCATTCATTCTTAATAATGTTCGCCATCTAACAGGAGCAAGAAAGGATAAGGTACCACCCTGTCCCCAAACTCTATCCAATTTAGGAATCAAAGGTTCATCAGGCAATTTGGCCTCTGGAACCTCTAAATTCGCCAAAACTTCCTTTAGAAGAAAGCGCAAATTCCTAAAACTTAAGTCTGGTTCCTCCCCAGTTGGAGGTTTAGAGGCAGCAGACTCCTATCCAGAATGTTCATACTCTGAAGTCTCAGAAAGAACTTAATCCTCAGGTAACCTTATTAGTTAAATCCAATAAATTATCTGATGTACTCTGGGAAGGAGTGCAATATGTTACCTTTCGCTTGCGCTTAGCAGGGCGAGGTAAAGCATTAAAGGCCACAGACACCGCCGTCTGAACTGCGCAGTAACGTCTGGTGGAAAAAGGCCCAATCAAATCCTATAAGGAGTCGCACCCGTAGGTAGTTTCTCCAGCAACCGCGGCAACAGCCGCCGCCGGTTGAAACAAATATCCCGTATGTTGAAACATCTTTCTTAACAGAGTTCCCATCTTTTATCCATGGGCTCTTTAAACAAAGAGCTATCCTCAAGTGGGATAGCAGTATGTTTAGCAGGGGTGAAGATAGCGCCATCCCTTTTAGGGACGGAACCCATCAACTCCAAAGAGAGTCCAGGACCGGGAACAATTTCTTAAAGGAAGAAGAGAGGGAAAAGAAAATCAATCCTGTCCCATTCATTCTTAATAATGTTCGCCATCTAACAGGAGCAAGAAAGGATAAGGTACCACCCTGTCCCCAAACTCTATCCAATTTAGGAATCAAAGGTTCATCAGGCAATTTGGCCTCTGGAACCTCTAAATTCGCCAAAACTTCCTTTAGAAGAAAGTGCAAATTCCTAAAACTTAAGTCTGGTACCTCCGCAGCCGGAGGTTTAGAGGCAGCAGACTCCGATCCAGAATGTTCATACTCTGAAGTCTCAGAAAGAACTTAATCCTCAGATAAACTTATTAGTTAAATCCAATAAATTATCTGATGTACTCTGGGAAGGAGTGCAATATGTAACCTTTCGCTTGAGCTTAGCAGGGCGAGGTAAAGCATTAAAGGCCACAGACACCGCCGTCTGAACTGCGCAGTAATGTCTGGTGGAAAAAGACCCTTTCCAGATGGAGAATCAGCAATGCTACGGGAAACTGCATGTGTAGAGAGAGAAGAATTGTAGGGTAAGCACCTCGCTGGACGACAACTCCTCAGAGGTGGACGGCTCAGTGGTATCAAACATGTTTGAAATTATACATTATCAAGGCATATGGAACATAGTTGAAAGGGCGGATCTAAGGCCTCCTCACCATATAAACAGGAATTGCTCTTTAGGAATAGAGGGAGTGCCCTCTAAAGTAACAGAATCCTCCGTCACTAGTGCAATAACCGAGAACTATAAAAAATAAAACAATCTAATTTTATTCACAAAAACAGCACCCTTATACCCCAATGGCTGGGGCACTCACCACCTCCTATGACCCAGACAGTACAGAGAGTTATGACTTCTCTCTGATAGTCACCAGGTCAGGAAAGAGGAAATGAAAACTATGCCATGCAGGACCGTCTGCTATGAGAAAAAGCGCGCCAAATTTGTAAGCTGCACAGCTCTCAAAGTGAAAGTGAAACCTGTATATTCCATAACAGCCTATGAGCCCATAACATCTCACACATAAAGCAGCATAAAATCAAATAAACATATAAGATTATTCCCCACTGTTTAATAATCCCCCTCAGGAGATATTAACCCTTGATTCTATACAGATAAAAGGAGTCACACTGTGACCGTGTCTTCTTGCGTTATCATACATGTATAAAAAATTAAACGATCTTACCAGAATCTATGCCATGGAACAGTAACACGGCCCTTCAAGTTTGATAGATAGTAGAGTTGCTCCTGACATGGACTTGAGTGAAGAAAGCAGGCAGCGAAACTCGTCAATGCTGATTGCTTATGGAGCTGTTAATATAATTTGGGATGGTTTCGCAGAAAGACTCTCCCTGCATCTACGGACTCTAACTTTCATCCATGCTCTCACTGAGAGGCTGACAGGACTACTTAAAACTCCAGTCCCATCTCGAAGAGTACTACCCTCCATAAGAGACTACTCCAAAATCTTCTGACACTTCTCTGCCAACCTCCTTTGACGAAAGGCAAAGAATGACTGGGGTTATGAAGAAGTGGGGGAGGTATTTAAGCCTTTCGCTGGGGTGTCTTTGCCTCCTCCTGGTGGCCAGGTTCAGTATTTCCCAAAAGTAAGGAATGCAGCTGTGGACTCTTCCCATATCAAGAAGGAAATTATCCTTATGCGTTTCATGCCTGACGGGGTATGATCAGATAATTCACCTCCTTCCCTTTTTGATGGAACCGCAGCCAATCAGCAACACTCACGCTAATTCTTAGAAAACGGAACCACCATAAAAAGTGTAAACATTGTTAAAATCATAAAACACAACAATATTGCTGCTCACTGAATAATCAAAATATTAAATTAAACGTTTACAATCAAATTCCACTCCCAGTACATACGTAGTGCAATAAGATAACTAATTTGCATTTTACCAAAAAGATAAATATGTGTTTAAACTATTCTAAATTATACATTAGCAAGTTTGCAATAACCTTAGTAAAATTTGGCAAAATGAATAAATAAATAAATAAATAAATAAGGTGATCAATAGTTGCGTTTCGGCTCGGAAGGTCAGTTGATTGGAAGTGAATTGTTATCCATTTGGGCACAGAAGTGTCTTTAACCCGCTATGTCTTCTGAACCATGTACTGTATATGGATTGTGACCTATGAAATATTAGGAGTGGTTATTCAGTGTAATGAATATTTGTTTATCTATGTTTTTCAAGATCTATTTTTGCAACAAAGTTACGAGTGAATCACGCTTTGCACATTTTCACTTTTTTGAACAGCCCTGAAAATATTGATATCAGGGTAAAAGGTACCGAAACACATAGGGGTAGATTCAACAAGGGCCGAATGGCCCTTGTTCCCGTGCGACCCTTCAGGCTCGTCGGAAACAAAAGTTATGAAGCAGTGGTCTAAAGACTGCTGCTCCATAACTTGTCCGCTGCCTCTGAGGCTGTGGTCTTCAATCCGCCCAATACTATACGATCGGGCTAATTGACACCCCCTGCTAGTAGCCGATTGGCATGTGAATCTGCAGGAAGGGGCATTGCACAAGCAGTTCACAAAAACTGCTTGTGCAATGATAAATGCTGAAAGCGCATGCTGTCTGCATTTATCGATGTGTGACAGACATGATATGCTACATCGTATCATGTCCGCTCGCACATTAATAAATTGGCCCCTTAGCGGTTCTTAAGGGGACTTTGCATGGTTTTTTTCACATTTCAACATGGAGGATGAAAATGTCAGTTTGAATAAAACGATTTTTAATTTAGAACAAAGAAAGAGCTTTTTTGATAAAGTGTTTTTAACATCAGGAAATATGTACAGTGCAACTAAAGATTTAAAAGACTAGTCCATGACTAACATGTAGATGTATTTTTTAAAGTTTCATTAGTTGTTTAAAAAGTGACAAAATAAGTGTAAAGTTTTAGTGTCTATAAAACACTGGGAGCTGCCATGTTGTAACTTGTGTTACCTTCTCTGCTGTGGCCAATTAGGGTCAGTTATAAATAGGTCATTAGAGTGTGAAGCCAATGGTTGTGCTGGATTTAACAGTATTCTGCACTTCCATTTCTAACAGGAACTGAAAAGCTCACAATTTCAGAATGGAATTACAGGCAAAGAGGACAAAATAAATAATGAAAGTATATTGCAGAGCTGTTTTATTATATACAATTTATCATTTTATATTACCATCTCTAAGTGTTTAATGTCCCTTTAAGGCTTTTAAGGCGGATGAGAATTATGCAGGATTAAAAGCAAATATGAGAATTAAGATCAAGAAATTGGATGGTGAATTAGCAACTCGAAAGGGCAAAAAATTAAATTGTGACCAAGAAGACTACATGAATAAGGTGTATGATTGGTCAAGATTTCAAAAAAGACCAAGAAGGTTTGATAGGAGAAGAAATGCTGATGGATCAAATCAACAACATAAAAATAATAAAACCAAAAGAGAACCGTACTGATTCCACATCAAGTTCTGCTCCAAAATCTATTTAAAAAATAAAGCTAGCAGACGAGTGGCTTTCTCATCAATGGAAGGGGAAACCTCTGATCCTGATTCAGCCTCCTCAGGAGCGAGCAGTGGCAATGCATCTTCCTCCGCTTCTTTTTTCTCCCCACCCCTCTTTCTCGTTTCAGGAATCATCGGATAGTGAATCTGAAGAACGAGTAGTGGGACCAAAAGTTGATAACACCGGTGTCCCTTTAGGAGGAAAAAATCCGTAGAGCAGGAAGAAGAAGAAAATCCAAAAGGAGTTACAAGAAGGACTAGTCCTTACGGTTATTAATTTATCAGACTATCAGTTCAGCCCTGACCATATTAATATCTTATCTAAAGGCCTAGGCTTTGCTCCAATGAATGTATTCTCTACCTTTAAAACAGTGTTGGACTTTAATAAATTTTTGAGAAAATTGGCGTTAAAAAGATCTTTCCACACCAATGAGAAGCCTGAGGATACAGAAATTAAGGATTTAATTTTAAATAATGATTTAGGCTATACCTTGTATCACTTTAACTTTCAGGACTGCTGCTCTTTGGAACAATTAAGGGGTTTGGAAACGAATGTGGGTTTATTGAATGATGATGATTTACCTAAACCTATAAAAAGAGAGGTCAGATTTTTATCCGACTAATTTTAGGGGAACACATTAAAATATTTTTCATCAAAGGGTTGAACAGGAAATCATTAAACTTGAAAATGAGAGTAGGAACTTTCATCAGAATGTAATTGCTAAAGACAGATTAGCTATAGAAGAATTGAGCCATAACCAGGACATTGTCATCCGGTCATCTGATAAGGGTGGCAATGTCGTGGTTATGAACAAAGTAGATTACTTTGAAGAGGCTAAGAGACAGCTACAGGATGGTAATATCTATAAATGTTTAACACATAATCCTATGAGGGAATTAAAAGGCAAAATTGAAAAGCTATTAAATTAAGCAGTTGCTTAAGGTGTACTAAGGGAAGAGGAAGTTGATTACTTGATCCCAGAGTTTCCTATAGTTCCTATTTTTCATTTATTACCCAAGATACACAAAGATCCTAAAAAAACATGAAATAGGTTCCCTATTTGAGTTATCTAAGTGGGTTGAGTCTATTTTGCAGCCATTGGTTAAGAATTTGAGCAGTTATCTTAGGGATTCTGGCCATTTCTTGGCCATTTTGGACAATATGAAGTGGCAGAAAAGATACAGATGAATAGTAATAGATGCAACCTCATTATACTCAAGTATACCACACTCATTGTGCATTAAAGATATCAAATATTTTCTGGACAGAGGTACTGTTTTTCGGAGGAATTCAAAGTCTTCTTGTGTGAGGTGGTTGAGTTCCTACTAAAACATAATTTTTTTCATGTTTGATCAAATATATTACTTACAGATCTGCGGTACTGCAATGGGGGCCAAATTTGCCCCCTCATTTGCGAATCTATTTGTAGGATGGTGGGAACTCAACTACCTCTATGAGGATGTTAATCCCTTTTCAGAATGACATCGTACAGTACAATAGATTTATAGATTATCTAATATTTATTGTAAAGGATCCCTTTAATTTTGATGAGTTATTGAGATATGTCAATGAACTGGAATTGAGATTCACTGGAGAAATGTCTCTTAACAAAATATTTTTTTTGGATCTGGAACTAACGGGCTCAAAGGATCTTGGCCTTATTGTCACTGACAAATTTCGAAAACCATCCTCAGGGAACACGATTCTACATGCTTCATCATGTCATCCAACGCATTTGATTGAATCAATTCCTAGGAGTCAATTCTTAAGATTAAAATGAAACACCAATTCAGAGATGTGCTTTTAAGCTCAGGCTAATAAACTCATAAGTAGGTTAAAAACTAGGGGTTATAATGAAAATCAATTACTATGAACCCTAGATGAGGTGAAGGGAATGGATTTAGAAAGAAAGAAATAGAGTAATAAGAGAAATCGGAACTCATGTGTAAAGGCTCGGTCAGTGGTTTTCTCTACATAATATTCGGTACAGTTTAAAGAAGTTTGTGACATTTTAAGACGTATTTTACCGGTACTTAGGGGTGATGATATTTTAGCTCAAATTCTAAACAACATCAAGTATGTTTTAAAAAAGTAACCCACCCTAGCTACTAGACTCTCACCAAGTCTAGTAGTTTGCAATGTCAGCAATTCAACTGGAAATTGGTTGAGAAGATTGGGAACTTTTGAATGTGGTACTAGGGCCTGTTGCACATGTAATTTTGTCATGAAGGGAGAATCATTCCAAAGTACGGTCATTAGTAAAGAGTACCAAATAAAACATTATGGTAATTGTGGCACTGAATACGCAGAATATATTCTAGAATGTAAAGTCTGTAAGGAACAATATGTAGGACAAACTACACATAGTCTTAGGTCCAGGTTTGGAGAACATAAGAGAGACATAATTAACTATAATAAGGATTACAGTGTAGCAAGACATTTCAACAGTATACACTTTACCAATGAACTGAAGATGGAAATTAAGATCATAGACATTGCAACATTATCACCCAGGGGAGGAAATAAATAGCTAATGAAAAAGGAATTATATTGAATATACGCATTTAAAACCAGAACGCCCCTAGGTATGAACAGAGAGTGGGACATGAGTTATTTTGTAGAGTAGTTTTTAAAGACCAACCCAATGTTTGTATACACATGGGTATTTTTTTGCCTGAAGGTAAATTTACATATTAAGACGGATGTTGGTAGGTTGGATCCGTTTATTTATTTATTATACTTTGTACATGTGTGTATGAATTGCGATCACCTGTGCATCTAAACTAAAGGCTCCTTTTTTTGGAACAGCAATTCTCTGTTTTGCTTTGCTATGTTGATATTTGCACAGATCTAATATAGAACAATATGTTTATAAAGCGAGACTGAAGCCATGCAATTTGATGTTACTTGTTTCTAACATGTGTACATGGGTTCGTATGTATAATGTATAATATAATCATTATGACTTAAGAATTCCATCTTTAAAACGTTTCTGGAAACCGCAACTATTGGTCACCTTATTTATTTATTTTGCCAAATTTTACTAAGATAGGTTATTGCAAACTTGCTAACGTATAATTTAGAATAGTTTAAACACATATTTATATTTTTGGTAAAATGTAAATTAGTTATCTTATTGCACTGCGTATGTACTGGGAGTGGAATTGGATTGTACAATTTAATTTAATATTTTGATTATTCAGTGAACAGCAATATTGTTGTGTTTTATAATTTTAACAATGTTTTCCTTTTATGGTGGTTCCGTTTTCTAAGAATCAGTGTGTGTGTTGCTGATTGGCTGCGGTTCCATCAAAAAGGAAGGAGGTGAATTGTCTGATCATCCTATGATTAAGTGCCGACAGGCACGAAACTCTTAAGTATTATTTTTGTCCTCCAGTGTTGGTGTGTATTTTTAACCGATTATGCATTAAAGTTTTGGGTTTTATTATTTTTTCACTTCCCTAGAGTGCTGCCTTTTCTTCCTTTTTTGTTGTTGTTATTTTATGGCTGGCTCGGCCGCAGGCGTGCACCAGTATAGTGTGTTTAGTGCGGCACGTCTTGTGTGGTAACAGTACCTCCCCCTTGCATTCCTATTCGGGGAAGATCAGTATCTGAATCTGGAGCCGTGCCGATGGATGTCTTATAATAAAGGGATCATCCTTCTTTTTAAACAATAAACGCAAACAAAGTGAGAGGAATGTATAATTGAACTTCCCAATTTTAGGCACAATTTGCTTTAAAAAAATCAGAGGATTTAGCAATATGCGGATTTATAGGTGCAATTTTAGGAGAATTGCTTTGATAAATCCTGCTTTTAGTGTGAAAAAGTAGTATACCCCATAAACAGAATGAGCGAGGGCATGTCAGGCTGCAATCAGCCTATTCTAATATTTTCAAAAATTTTAAATGCATGTAAATGAAACACATGTGTAAACAAATACATCTGGTCACAGGGATATGCAGCTACTATTAAGACATATTCCATCTCACCTCCCCTGTCAGCAGATACATGATCTGCAGGGTGTGGGTCAGTATTCTCTCTGTCGCCATCTTGTCCCCGGTCATGTGACTCGCTGTCAGTGAGTTAGTCACACGCTGCAAGAGTGAGACATAAATACATAACTGACCCCTCTCACATCACGTGTGTATGTGCAGGTATTATCTATATATGACATATGTACATATGCTTATGGCCATTCTATACAATAGCACTTCCTCTTCTGCACTATGTGTTTATACCATATAAATACCAGTTTATCTTTATTAGCCTAAGCCTGACATCACTACATAAGCTGCCTATTGCTGTGTATGTGCGGTATTATCTATATATGACATATGTACATATGCTTATGGCCATTCTATACAATAGCACTTCCTCTTCTGCACTATGTGTTTATACCATATAAATACCAGTTTATCTTTATTAGCCTAAGCCTGACATCACTACATAAGCTGCCTATTGCTGTGTATTTGCGGTATTATCTATATATGACATATGTACATATGCTTATGGCCATTCTATACAATAGCACTTCCTCTTCTGCACTATGTGTTTATACCATATAAATACCAGTTTACTCTTTATTAGCCTAAGCCTGACATCACTACATAAGCTGCCTATTGCTGTGTATGTGCAGGTATTATCTATATATGACATATGTACATATGCTTATGGCCATTCTATACAATAGCACTTCCTCTATGCACTATGTGTTTATACCATATAAATACCAGTTTATCTTTATTAGCCTAAGCCTGACATCACTACATAAGCTGCCTATTGCTGTGTATGTGCGGTATTATCTATATATGACATATGTACATATGCTTATAGCCATTCTATACAATAGCACTTCCTCTTCTGCACTACTTGTTTATACCATATAAATACCAGTTTACTCTTTATTAGCCTAAGTCTGACATCACTACATAAGCTGCCTATTGCTGTGTATGTGCGGTATTATCTATATATGACATATGTACATATGCTTATGGCCATTCTATACAATAGCACTTCCTCTTCTGCACTATGTGTTTATACCATATAAATACCAGTTTATCTTTATTAGCCTAAGTCTGACATCACTACATAAGCTGCCTATTGCTGTGTATGTGCCGGTATTATCTATATATGACATATGTACATATGCTTATAGCCATTCTATACAATAGCACTTCCTCTTCTGCACTATGTGTTTATACCATATAAATACCAGTTTATATTTATTAGCCTAAGTCTGACATCACTACATAAGCTGCCTATTGCTGTGTATGTGCGGTATTATCTATATATGACATATGTACATATGCTTATGGCCATTCTATACAATAGCACTTCCTCTTCTGCACTATGTGTTTATACCATATAAATACCAGTTTATCTTTATTAGCCTAAGTCTGACATTACTACATAAGCTGCCTATTGCTGTGTATGGGGATAATGGAACAAATCACTAAAGGCTGCTGGGAAATAACGGTCTCCTCAGGTGAATTTCCCAGAACAACTCTACACTTTGATATTTGTACAAACACCTTAAACACTGGCTCTTTCTTTACCTCTGAGCATCATTCACCTCTTGTTGCTAAGCAACTAATACACAGTCACTGCAGGCGGTTACCGTGGTGACGTTATGGTGCTTTCTCACCTCTCCCGTCAGCAGGTAGAGAATCTCCAGGATGTGATTCAGGATCCGCTCAGGCATCTTCTTCTTTATCTTGTTCATGGTCAGCTATATTGTGTAACACTGAGACCTGCAGCCGTGGCACATACATGTCAGATATTACCTACATGTCACAGTTTACATACATGTCACACATTACACACGTCACACACTACATACATGTCACACATTACATACATGTCAGAGATTACATACATGTCACACATTACACACGTCACACACTACATACATGTCAGAGATTACATACATGTCAGAGATTACATATGTGTCACACATTACATACGTGTCACACATTACATACATGTCACACATTACAAACGTGTCACACATTACATACATGTCACACATTACATACATGTCACACATTACAAACGTGTCACACATTACATACATGTCACACATTACATACGTGTCACACATTACATACATGTCAATTGTATGTCAATTTCTTGTGGAAATCTCTGCCTCGCTCCACAAGACTCTCCCCTAGTTTTGAAAGCTTCAAGCGCTCCCTAAAGACTCTACTGTTCAGGGATGCATACAACCTACAATAATCTTTCTTTATACCAGTTCCTCTCCTCCATTGCTATCCCTTAGGCATGTAAGCCTAAGAGTCCAGCTGTTTGTAGATCACCTTCTTAAGAGCTGACTACAACAGTGCAACTCTTGGCAGGGCCCTCGACCCATTTGATACCTATAATTGTTTTGTTGTACTCAGCTTTTGTTTATAACGCTGCGGAATCTGTTGGCGCTCTACAAATAACCGATAATAATAATAATTACATACATGTCAAATATTGCATAAGTCAGACATTACATACATGTCAGATATTACATACATGTCAGAGATTACACATATGGGAATATTAACCATATACACATATAAACACAAACTTTCATATACACATATAAACACACACCAATAAATATACATATGTACCCACACATCTATCACTAAACCCCAGAAATATACCCCAGTGCCTTACAAACAGATATATAATATTATAGAGTGGTTTTCTCTGCCTGCCACACACACACAGGACCCTCTCAGCACATTATATACACCCTCTCTGTACATTATATACACACACAGCACCCTCTCAATACATTATATACACACACACAGCACCCTCTCAATACATTATACACACACAGCACCCTCTCAGTACATTATATACACACACACAGCACCCTCTCAGTACATTATATACACACACACAGCACCCTCTCAGTACATTATATACACACACAGCACCTTCTCAGTACATTATATATAAACACACAGCACCCTCTCAGTACATTATATACACACACACAGCACCCTCTCAGTACATTATATACACACACAGCACCCTCTCAGTACATTATATACACACACAGCACCCTCTCAGTACATTATATACACACACACAGCACCCTCTCCGTACATTATATACACACACACAGCACCCCCTCAGTATATTATATATACACACACAGCACCCCCTCAGTACATTATATATACACACACAGCACCCTCTCAGTACATTATATATACACACACACAGCACCCCCTCAGTACATTATATACACACACAGCACCCTCTCAGTACATTATACACACACAACACCCTCTCAGTACATTATATACACACATACACAACACCCTCTCAGTACATTATACACACACACACATACACAACACCCTCTCAGTACATTATATACACACACACAGAACCCTCTCAGTACATTATATACACACACAGCACCCTCTCAGTACATTATACACACACAACACCCTCTCAGTACATTATATACACACATACACAACACCCTCTCAGTACATTATATACACACACACAGAACCCTCTCAGTACATTATATACACACACACAGCACCCTCTCAGTACATTATATACACACACACAGCACCCTCTCAGTACATTATATACACACACACAGAACCCTCTCAGTACATTATATACACACACACAGAACCCTCTCAGTACATTATATACACACACACAGCACCCTCTCAGTACATTATATACACACACAGCACCCTCTCAGTACATTATATACACACACACAGAACCCTCTCAGTACATTATATACACACACACAGCACCCTCTCAGTACATTATATACACACACAACACCCTCTCAGTACATTATATACACACACAGCACCCTCTGAGTACATTATATACACACAGCACCCTCTCAGTACATTATATACACACACACAGCACCCTCTCAATACATTATATACACACACAGCACCCTCTCAGTACATTATATACACACACACAGCACCCTCTCAGTACATTATATACACACACAACACCCTCTCAGTACATTATATACATACACAACACCCTCTCAGTACATTATATACACACACAACACCCTCTCAGTACATTATACACATACACAACACCCTCTCAGTACATTATATACACACACACAGCACCCTCTCAATACATTATATACACACACAGCACCCTCTCAGTACATTATATACACACACACAGCACCCTCTCAGTACATTATATACACACACAACACCCTCTCAGTACATTATATACACACACACAGCACCCTCTCAGTACATTATATATACACACAGCACCCTCTCAGTACATTATATATACACACAACACCCTCTCAGTACATTATATACACACATACACAACACCCTCTCAGTACATTATATACACACACACAGCACCCTCTCAATAAATTATATACACACACAGCACCCTCTCAGTACATTATATACACACACACACACAGCACCCTCTCAGTACATTATACACACACACAGCACCCTCTCAGTACATTATATACACACACACAGCACCCTCTCAGTACATTATATATACACACAGCACCCTCTCAGTACATTATACACACACACAGCACCCTCTCAGTACATTATATATACACACACAGCACCCTCTCAGTACATTATACACACATATACACAACACCCTCTCAGTACATTATATACACACACACAGCACCCTCTCAGTACATTATATATACACACACAGCACCCTCTCAGTACATTATATATACACACACAGCACCCTCTCAGTACATTATATATACACACACAGCACCCTCTCAGTACATTATATACACACACACAGCACCCTCTCAGTACTTTATATACAGACACACAGCACCCTCTCAGTACATTATACACACACACAGCACCCTCTCAGTACATTATACACACACACAGCACCCTCTCAGTACATTATATATACACACACAGCACCCTCTCAGTACATTATATACACACACACAGCACCCTCTCAGTACTTTATATACAGACACACAGCACCCTCTCAGTACATTATATATACACACACAGCACCCTCTCAGTACATTATATATACACACACAGCACCCTCTCAGTACATTATATACACACACAGCACCCTCTCAGTACATTATATATACACACACAGCACCCTCTCAGTACATTATATACACACACACAGCACCCTCTCAGTACATTATATACACACACACAGCACCCTCTCAGTACATTATATATACACACATACACCCTCTCAGTACATTATATACACACACAGGACAGCACCCTCTCAGTACATTATATACACACACACAGCACCCTCTCAGTACATTATATATACACACACAGCACCCTCTCAGTACATTATATATACACACAGCACCCTCTCAGTACATTATATATACACACACACAGCACCCTCTCCGTACATTATATACACACACATCACCCTCTCAGTACATTATATATACACACACACAGCACCCCCTCAGAACATTATATATACACACACACAGCACCCCCTCAGTACATTATATATACACACACAGCACCCTCTCAGTACATTATATACACACACAGCACCCTCTCAGTACATTATATACACACACACAGCACCCTCTAAGTACTTTATATACAGACACACAGCACCCTCTCAGTACATTATATATACACACACAGCACCCTCTCAGTACATTATATACACACACACAGCACCCTCTCAGTACATTATATACACACACAGCACCCTCTCAGTACATTATATATACACACACAGCACCCTCTCAGTACATTATATACACACACACACAGCACCCTCTCAGTACATTATATACACACACACAGCACCCTCTCAGTACATTATATACACACAAAGCACCCTCTCAGTACATTATATATACACACATACACCCTCTCAGTACATTATATACACACACAGGACAGCACCCTCTCAGTACATTATATACACACACACAGCACCCTCTCAGTACATTATATATACACACACAGCACCCTCTCAGTACATTATATATACACAGAGCACCCTCTCAGTACATTATATATACACACACACAGCACCCTCTCCGTACATTATATACACACACATCACCCTCTCAGTACATTATATATACACACACACAGCACCCCCTCAGTACATTATATATACACACACACAGCACCCCCTCAGTACATTATATATACACACACAGCACCCTCTCAGTACATCATATACACACACAGCACCCTCTCAGTACATTATACACACACATACACAACACCCTCTCAGTACATTATATACACACATACACAACACCCTCTCAGTACATTATATACACACACACAGAACCCTCTCAGTACATTATATACACACACACAGCACCCTCTCAGTACATTATATACACACACACAGCACCCTCTCAGTACATTATACACACACACACAGCACCCTCTCAGTACATTATATACACACACACAGCACCCTCTCAGTACATTATATACACACACACAGCACCCTCTCAGTACATTATATACACACACACACACACACACACAGAGAACCCTCTCAGTACATTATATACACACACACAGCACCCTCTCAGTACATTATATACACACACACAGCACCCTCTCAGTACATTATATACACACATACACAACACCCTCTCAGTACATTATATACACACATACACAACACCCTCTCAGTACATTATATACACACACACAGCACCCTCTCAGTACATTATATACACACACACAGAACCCTCTCAGTACATTATATACACACACACAGAACCCTCTCAGTACATTATATACACACACACAGCACCCTCTCAGTACATTATATACACACATACACAACACCCTCTCAGTACATTATATACACACAGCACCCTCTCAGTACATTATATACACACACAGCACCCTCTCAATACATTATATACACACACAGCACCCTCTCAGTACATTATATACACACACACAGAACCCTCTCAGTACATTATATACACACACAACACCCTCTCAGTACATTATATACACACATACACAACACCCTCTCAGTACATTATATACACACACACACAGCACCCTCTCAATACATTATATACACACACAGCACCCTCTCAGTACATTATATACACACACACAGCACCCTCTCAATACATTATATACACACACAGCACCCTCTCAGTACATTATATACACACACACAGCACCCTCTCAGTACATTACACACACACACAGCACCCTCTCAGTACATTATATACACACACACAGCACCCTCTCAGTACATTATATACACACACACAGCACCCTCTCAGTACATTATATATACACACAGTACCCTCTCAGTACATTATATATATACACACAGCACCCTCTCAGTACATTACACACACACACAGCACCCTCTCAGTACATTATATACACACACAGCACCCTCTCAGTACATTATACACACACACAGCACCCTCTCAGTACATTATACACACACACAGCACCCTCTCAGTACATTATATATACACACAGCACCCTCTCAGTACATTATATATACACACAGCACCCTCTCAGTACATTATATATACACACACAGCACCCTCTCAGTACATTATATATACACACACAGCACCCTCTCAGTACATTATACACACATATACACAACACCCTCTCAGTACATTATATACACACACACAGCACCCTCTCAGTACATTATATACATACAGCTCCCTCTCAGTACATTATATACACACACACAGAACCCTCTCAGTACATTATATACACACACACAGAACCCTCTCAGTACATTATATACACACACACAGAACCCTCTCAGTACATTATATACACACATACACAACACCCTCTCAGTACATTATATACACACACACAGCACCCTCTCATTATATACACACACAGCACCCTCTCAATACATTATATACACACACAGCACCCTCTCAGTACATTATATACACACACACAGAACCCTCTCAGTACATTATATACACACACAACACCCTCTCAGTACATTATATACACACATACACAACACCCTCTCAGTACATTATATACACACACACAGCACCCTCTCAATACATTATATACACACACAGCACCCTCTCAGTACATTATATACACACACAGCACCCTCTCAATACATTATATACACACACAGCACCCTCTCAGTACATTATATACACACACACAGCACCCTCTCAGTACATTATATACACACACAGCACCCTCTCAGTACATTATACACACACACAGCACCCTCTCAGTACATTATACACACACACAGCACCCTCTCAGTACATTATATATACACACAGCACCCTCTCAGTACATTATATATACACACAGCACCCTCTCAGTACATTATATATACACACACAGCACCCTCTCAGTACATTATATATACACACACAGCACCCTCTCAGTACATTATACACACATATACACAACACCCTCTCAGTACATTATATACACACACACAGCACCCTCTCAGTACATTATATACATACAGCTCCCTCTCAGTACATTATATACACACACACAGCACCCTCTCAGTACATTATATACACACACACAGCACCCTCTCAGTACATTATATACACACACACAGCACCCTCTCAGTACATTATATACACACAGTACCCTCTCAGTACATTATATACACACACACAGCACCCTCTCAGTACATTATACACACACACACACACACAGCACCCTCTCAGTACATTATATACACAAACACAGCACCCTCTCAGTACATTATATACACACACACAGCACCCTCTCAGTACATTATATACACACACAGTATCCTATCAGTACATTATATACACACACAGTATCCTATCAGTACATTATATACAAACACACAGCACCCTCTCAGTACATTATACACACACACAGCACCCTCTCAGTACATTATATACACACACAGCACCCTCTCAGTACATTATATACACACACACAGCACCCTCTCAGTACATTATATACACACACACAGCACCCTCTCAGTACATTATATACACACACACAGCACCCTCTCAGTACATTATATACACACACACAGCACCCTCTCAGTACATTATATACACACACAGTATCCTATCAGTACATTATATACACACACACAGCACCCTCTCAGTACATTATATACACACACACAGCACCCTCTCAGTACATTATATACACACACACAGCACCCTCTCAGTACATTATATACACACAGCACCCTCTCAGTACATTATATATACACACAGCACCCTCTCAGTACATTATATACACACAGCATCCTCTCAGTACATTATATATACACACACACAGCACCCCCTCAGTACATTATATATACACACACAGCACCCTCTCAGTACATTATATACACACACAGCACCCTCTCAGTACATTATACACACACACAACACCCTCTCAGTACATTATATACACACACATACACAACGCCCTCTCAGTACATTATATACACACACACAGCACCCTCTCAATACATTATATACACACACAGCACCCTCTCAGTACATTATATACATACACACAGCACCCTCTCAGTACATTATATACACACACAGAACCCTCTCAGTACATTATATATACACACACATACACAACGCCCTCTCAGTACATTATATACACACACACAGCACCCTCTCAGCACATTATACACACACACAGCACCCTCTCAGCACATTATACACACACACAGCACCCTCTCAGTACATTATATACACACACATAGCACCCTCTCAGTACATTATATATACACACACACAGCACCCTCTCAGTACATTATATATACACACAGCACCCTCTCAGTACATTATATATACACACAGCACACTCTCAGTACATTATATATACACACACAGCACCCTCTCAGTACATTATATATACACACACAGCACCCTCTCAGTACATTATATATACACACAGCACCCTCTCAGTACATTATATATACACACAGCACACTCTCAGTACATTATATACACACACACAGCACCCTCTCAGTACATTATACACACATATACACAACACCCTTTCAGTACATTATATACACACACACAGCACCCTCTCAGTACATTATATATATACACACAGTACCCTCTCAGTACATTATATATACACACACATCACCCTCTTAGTACATTATATACACACACAGCACTCTCTCAGTACATTATATATACACACACATCACCCTCTTAGTACATTATATATACACACACATCACCCTCTTAGTACATTATATACACACACAGCACCCTCTCAGTACATTATATACACACACAGCACCCTCTCAGTACATTATATACACACACACACAGCACTCTCTCAGTACATTATATATACACACACACACAGCACCCTCTCAGTACATTATATATACACACACAGCACCCTCTCAGTACATTATATATACACACACAGCACCCTCTCAGTACATTATATACACACACACAGCACCCTCTCAGTACATTATATACACACACAGCACCCTCTCAGTACATTATATACACACACAGCACCCTCTCAGTACATTATATATACACACACACACAGCACCCTCTCAGTACATTATATACACACACAGCGCCCTCTCAGTACATTATATACACACACACAGCACTCTCTCAGTACATTATATATACACACACACAGAATCCTCTCAGTACATTATATATACACACAGCACCCTCTCAGTAAATTATATACACACACACAGCACCCTCTCAGTACATTATATACACACACAGCACCCTCTCAGTACATTATATACACACACAGCGCCCTCTCAGTACATTATACACACACACAGCACCCTCTCAGTACATTATATATACACACAGCACCCTCTCAGTACATTATATACACACACAGCACCCTCTCAGTACATTATATACACACACAGCACCCTCTCAGTACATTATATATACACACAGCACCCTCTCAGTACATTATATACACACACAGCACCCTCTCAGTACATTATATACACACACAGCACCCTCTCAGTACATAATACACACACACAGCACCCTCTCAGTACATTATATACACACACAGCACCCTCTCAGTACATTATATACACACACAGCACCCTCTCAGTACATTATATATACACACACAGCACCCTCTCAGTACATTATATACACACACACACACACACACACACACAGCACCCTCTCAGTACATTATATACACACACAGCACCCTCTCAGTACATTATATATACACACAGCACCCTCTCAGTACATTATATATACACACAGCACCCTCTCAGTACATTATATACACACACACACACAGCACCCTCTCAGTACATTATATATACACACACAGCACCCTCTAAATACATTATATACACACACAGCACCCTCTCAGTACATTATACACACACACAGCATCCTCTCAGTACATTATATACACACACAGCACCCTCTCAGTACATTATATACACACACAGCACCCTCTCAGTACATTATACACACACACAGCACCCTCTCAGTACATTATATATACACACAGCGCCCTCTCAGTACATTATATACACACACACAGCACCCTCTCAGTACATTATATACACACACATACTCCCTCTCAGTACATTATATACACACACACAGAGCACCCTCTCAGTACATTATATACACACACACATACTCCCTTTCAGTACATTATATACACACACACAGCACCCTCTCAGTACATTATATACACACACATACTCCCTCTCAGTACATTATATACACACACAGCACCCTCTCAGTACACTATATACACACATAGCACCCTCTCAGTACATTATATATACACACACATCACCCTCTTAGTACATTATATACACACACAGCACTCTCTCAGTACATTATATATACACACACATCACCCTCTTAGTACATTATATACACACACAGCACCCTCTCAGTACATTATACACACACACAGCACCCTCTCAGTACATTATACACACACACAGCACCCTCTCAGTACATTATACACACACATACACCCTCTCAGTACATCATATACACATAAATACCCTATCAGTACATTATATACACATATACACCCTCTCAGTACATCATATACACCTAAATTCCCTATCAGTACATTATATACACACATACATATTATAAAGTTGCTACTTCTGAAACACAAACTGCAGCACCTTGTATTTATGCTCATTCTGACACTGACACACATTACAGATTAGAAAGAGATATGTATAGATACCTTCATGAAACCACTATATTGATAGATTATAGCGAATCAACTTGTTCCTAAAATGACAAAGGACCAAAGATGACACTAAAGTCACGTGTCCATAACAAGCAAATAGCTAAACGACCTAGAAGAAGTAGCACCATAAACTACTTTACCGTGTGGTCAGCAGCAGTCATGTGACACGTGACATCATTGGTTCTTTAGCTGAATGGGAACTAGCTGCTATCGTCTCCACTCTCGTATCAGTATGGCTTCACGGAGGTAAACATTAACAATGCCAGCTCTGTATCCTTAATAATACCCGTATGTAATGTACTAATTACTGTATATATCTGTATATACTAATTACTGTCTATATCTGTATATAGTGTACTAATTACTGTCTGTGTATGTATGAGTCAGACCCTCTGTATAATATATATATATATATATATATATATATATATATATACTGTACTAATTACTGTCTGTATCTGTATATAGTGTAATTACTGTCTGTATCAGTATATAGTATACTAATTACTGTCTATATCTGTATATACTAATTACTGTCTATATCTTTATATACTGTACTAATTACTGTCTGTGTATGTGTGAGTCAGACCCTCTATATAATATATATATATATATATATATATATATATATATATATATATATATATATATACTGTACTAATTACTGTCTGTATCTGTATATAGTATACTAATTACTGTCTATATCTGTATATAGTGTAATTACTGTCTGTATCTGTATATACCGTACTAATACTGTCTGTGTATATGTGAGTCAGACCCTCTATATACTGGTGTGTGTGTGTGTGAGTCATAACCTCTGTATAATATTATATATCTGTATATACTGTACTAATTACTGTCTGTGTATGTGTGAGACTGTGTTTATGTGAGGCAGCAGGAACTGGTGTGTGTGAGACATAACCTCTGTATAATATTATATATCTGTATATACTGTACTAATTACTGTCTGTGTATGTGTGAGACTGTGTTTATGTGAGGCAGCAGGAACTGGTGTGTGTGAGACATAACCTCTGTATAATATTATATATCTGTATATACTGTACTAATTACTGACTGTGTATGTGTGAGACTGTGTTTATGTGAGGCAGCAGGAACTGGTGTGTGTGAGAGTCATAACCTCTGTATAATATTATATATCTGTATAAACTGTACTAATTACTGTCTGTGTATATGTGAGACTGTGTTTATGTGAGGCAGCAGGAACTGGTGTGTGTGTGTGTGTGTGTGTGAGTCATAACCTCTGTATAATATTATATATCTTTATATACTGTACTAATTTCTGTCTGTGTATGTGTGAGACTGTGTTTATGTGAGGCAGCAGGAACTGGTGTGTGTGTGTGTGAGTCATAACCTCTGTATAATATTATATATCTTTATATACTGTACTAATTACTGTCTGTGTATGTGTGAGACTGTGTTTATGTGAGGCAGCAGGAACTGGTGTGTGAGTCATAACCTCTGTATTATATTATATATCTGTATATACTGTACTAATTACTGTCTGTGTATGTGTGAGACTGTGTTTATGGGAGGCAGCAGGAACTGGTGTGTGTGTGTGTGAGTCATAACCTCTGTATAATATTATATATCTTTATATACTGTACTAATTACTGTCTGTGTATGTGTGAGACTGTGTTTATGTGAGGCAGCAGGAACTGGTGTGTGTGTGTGTGTGTGAGAGTCATAACCTCTGTGTAATATTATATATCTGTATATATTGTACTTATTACTGTCTGTGTATGTGTGAGACTGTTTATGTGAGACAGCAGGAATGGTGTGTGTGAGAGAGTCATAACCTCTGTATATACTGTACTAATTACTGTCTATCTGTATATAGTGTACTAATAACTGTCTATATCTGTATATAGTGTACTAATTACTATTTATATCTGTATATAGTGTACTAATTACTGTCTGTGTTTATGTGAGGTAGCAGGAACTGGTGTGTGTGTGTGTGAAAGTCATAACCTCTGTATAATATTATATATCTGTATATAGTGTACTAATTACTGTCTGTGTATGTGTGAGACTGTGTATATGTGAGGCAGCAGGAACTGGTGTGTGAGTCATAACCTCTGTATAATATTATATATCTGTATATACTGTACTAATTACTGTCTGTGTATGTGTGAGACTGTGTTTATGTGAGACAGCAGGAACTGGTGTATGTGTGTGTCATAACCTCTGTATAATATTATATATCTGTATATACTGTACTAATTACTGTCTCTGTATGTGTGAGACTGTGTATATGTGAGGCAGCAGGAACTGGTGTGTGAGTCATAACCTCTGTATAGTATTATATATCTGTATATACTGTACTAATTACTGTCTGTGTATGTGTGAAACTGTGTTTATGTGAGGCAGCATGGACTGGTGTATGTGTGTGTCATAACCTCTGTATAATATTATATATCTATATATACTGTAATAATTACTGTCTGTGTATATGTGAGGCAGCAGGAACTGGTGTGTGAGTCATAAATAACCTCTGTATAATATTATATATCTGTATATACTGTACTAATTACTGACTGTGTATATGTGAGGCAGCAGGAACTGGTGTGTGTGAGTTATAACCTCTGTATAATATTATATATCTGTATATTGTGTACTAATTACTGTCTGTGTATGTGTGAGACTGTGTATATGTGAGGCAGTTGGAACTGATGTGTGAGTCATAACCTCTGTATAATATTATATATCTGTGTATACTGTACTAATTACTGTCTGTGTATGTGTGAGACTGTGTTTATGTGAGACAGCAGGAACTGGTGTGTGTGTGAGTCATAACCTCTGTATAATATTATATATCTGTATATGAGACTGTGTTTATGTGAGGTAGCAGGAACTGGTGTGAGACATAACCTCTGTATAATATTATATATCTGTATATACTGTACTAATTACTGTCTGTGTATGTGTGAGACTGTGTTTATGTGAGGCAGCAGGAACTGGTGTGTGAGTCATAACCTCTGTATAATATTATATATCTGTATATAGTGTACTAATTACTGTCTGTGTATATGTGAGTCAGACCCTCTGTATAATATTATATATCTGTATATACTGTACTAATTACTGTCTATATCTGTATATACTGTACTAATTACTGTCTGTGCATGTGTGAGACTGTGTTTATGTGAGGCAGCAGGAACTGGTGTGTGTGAGAGTCATAACCTCTGTAGAATATTATATATCTGTATATACTGTACTAATTACTGTCTGTGTATATGTGAGTCAGACCCTCTGTATAATATTATATATCTGTATATACTGTACTAATTACTGTCTATATCTGTATATACTGTACTAATTACTGTCTGTGCATGTGTGAGACTGTGTTTATGTGAGGCAGCAGGAACTGGTGTGTGTGAGAGTCATAACCTCTGTAGAATATTATATATCTGTATATACTGTACTAATTACTGTCTGTGTATGTGTGAGACTGTGTTTATATGAGGCAGCAGGAACTGGTGTGTGTGTGAGAGTCATAACCTCTGTATAATATTATATATCTGTATATACTGTACTAATTACTGTCTGTGTATATGTGAGACTGTTTATGTGAGGCAGCAGGAACTGGTGTGTGTGAAAGTCATAACCTCTGTATAATATTATATATCTGTATGTATATTGTGTACTAATTACTGTCTGTGTATGTGTGAGACTGTGTATATGTGAGGCAGTTGGAACTGATGTGTGTGAGACATAACCTCGGTGTCCCAGAGACAGAACTTTTTTTCACTTTCTGCAATGAGATTTTTTTTAGTGAAAACTTTTCTGCAGGTCATTTTTAAATAAAATAGTAAATTTGCCAGTTACACTAAAGCACCAGATCAATTGCAATGTGTTGGTTAACTTGAGAATAAAGCAATATTTAAAGTTGTGTAATCTAGTGCAGTAGTTGAAAATTATATTGCAAATTAGCTGCAGACAAAAAAAGTAATTATAAAATGTCTCTCAAATTAATTTGTTTCCTTTTCTCTTAGTCTAACAGAAATGTAGTAATAAAAAAGGTTCATTGCTCATATAGACATCTTACATTCAGAGGAAAACAACTTTGCAGACTATGAAAAGCTAGCAAAAGAGCTTGCAAAAATCTCAGAGCCAGACAACAATCAATGCACTGCTGCTTTGCAGCACTACTGCATATTTGGGGCGCGATCCGATATAGATCGTAGTTTGCGGCGCAAGCGAGGGAACCGGCGTCGCCCGCAGTTTCAGCTCGCAACTCGAGCTATCCTATATAAGTCGCCGTCAGATGCTAACGTGCCGTAAGTCTGACAAACCAGCGATGTCCAGAAATCTGCGCAAGTACAAAAATAAACTACAAATATCTATCTAAAAATACAATTAAATAAACTAAACTAAATTACAAAAAAAAACAAACACTAAATTACAAAAAATAAAAAAAAGATTACAAGATTTTTAAGCTAATTACACCTATTCTAAGCCCCCTAATAAAATAATAAAGCCCCCAAAATAAAAAAAATTCCCTGCCCTATTCTAAATTAAAAAAAGTTCAAAGCTCTTTACCTTACCAGCCCTTAAAAGGGCCTTTTGTGGGGGCATGCCCCAAAGAATTCAGCTCTATTGCATTTAAAAACATATACAATACCCTCCCCATTAAAACCCACCACCCACATACCCCTATTCTAAACCCACCCAAACCCCCCTTAAAAAAGCCTAACACTACCCCCCTGAAGATCTCCCTACCTTGTCTTCACCACACCGGGCCGAACTCCTAATCCGATCCGGGCGATGTCTTGCTCCAAGCGGCAAAGAAGAATTCTTCCTCCGGCGATGTCTTCCTCCAAGCGGCAAAGAAGAATTCTTCCTCCCGGCGACGTCTTCCTCCAAGCGGCAGCAAAGTCTTCTTCCTTCCGGCAACATCTTAAATGAAGCGGCATCTTCAATCTTCTTTCTTCGCTCCGCCACCGCGGAGCATCCATCCCGGCCGACGACTGAACGACGAATGAGGTACCTTTAAATGACGTCATCCAGGATGGCGTCCGCCGAATTCCGATTGGCTGATAGGATTCTATCAGCCAATCGGAATTAAGTTAGAAAAATCTGATTGGCTGATTGAATCAGCCAATCAGATTCAAGTTCAATCCCTCGGACTTGGATGACGTCATTTAAAGGTACCTCATTCGTCGTTCAGTCGTCGGCCGGGATGGATGCTCCGCGGTGGCGGAGCGAAGAAAGAAGATTGAAGATGCCGCTTCATGGAAGATGTTGCCGGAAGGAAGAAGACTTTGCTGCCGCTTGGAGAAAGACGTCGCCGGGAGGAAGAATTCTTCTTTGCCGCTTGGAGGAAGACATCGCCGGAGGAAGAATTCTTCTTTGCCGCTTGGAGCAAGACATCGCCCGGATCGGATTAGGAGTTCGGCCCGGTGTGGTGAAGACAAGGTAGGGAGATCTTCAGGGGGGTAGTGTTAGGCTTTTTTAAGGGGGGTTTGGGTGGGTTTAGAATAGGGGTATGTGGGTGGTGGGTTGTAATGGGGGGGGGGGGTATTGTATATGTTTTTAAATGCAAAAGAGCTGAATTCTTTGGGGCATGCCCCCACAAAAGGCCCTTTTAAGGGCTGGTAAGGTAAAGAGCTTTGAACTTTTTTTAATTTAGAATAGGGCAGGGAATTTTTTTTATTTTGGGGGGCTTTATTATTTTATTAGGGGGCTTAGAATAGGTGTAATTAGCTTAAAAATCTTGTAATCTTTTTTTTATTTTTTGTAATTTAGTGTTTGTTTTTTTTTGTAATTTAGTTTAGTTTATTTAATTGTATTTTTAGATAGATATTTGTAGTTTATTTAATTTATTGATAGTGTAGGTGTATTTGTAACTTAGGTTAGGATTTATTTTACAGGTAATTGGGTAATTATTTTAACTAGGTAGATATTAAATAGTTCATAACTATTTAATAGCTATTATACCTAGTTAAAATAATTAACAATTTACCTGTAAAATAAATATTAACCCTAACATAGCTACAATGTAATTATTAATTATATTGTAGCCATCTTAGGGTTTATTTTATAGGTAAGTATTTAGATTTAAATAGGAATATTTTAGTTTATAACATGAATTAGATTAATTTAATATAAATGTAGTTAGGGGTGTTAGGGTTAGATAGAGTTAATATAGTTAATATAAATACTATAGTAACTATATTAACTATATTAACCCTAATATAATTAGGGTTAATATAGTTAATATATATATATATAATGTAATACCTATATTAACTATAATATACTTAGGGTTAATATAGATAATATAGCTGGCGGCGGGGTAGGTAGATTAAATTAGGGGTTAATCATTGTAATAGAGATGGCGGCGGTGTAAGGGGCTTACATTAGGGGTTAATAATATTAATATAGCTGGCGGCGGTATAGGGGGATTAGATTAGGGGTTAATAATTTTTATATAGGTGGCAGCGGTGTAAGGGGTCAGATTAGGGGATAGATAAGGTAGATGGCGGCGGTTTTAGGGGCTCACAGTAGGGGGTTAGTTTATGTAGATGGCGGCGGGGTCCGGGAGCGGCGGTTTTAGGGGTTAATAACTTTATTAGGGAATTCGGGGGGGGGGGGGGATCGCGGTTGACAGGTAGATAGACATTGCGCATGCGTTAGGTGTTAGGTTTTATTTAGCAGATCGCGGGTGACAGGTAGATAGACATTGCGCATGCGTTAGGTGTTAGGTTTCTTTTCTAGTTAGTTTAGGGAGTTACGGGGCTCCAATAGTCAGCGTAAGGCTTCTTACGGCTGCTTTTTGTGGCGAGGTGAAAATGGAGTAAGATTTCTCCATTTTCGCCACGTAAGTCCTTACGCTGCATATTGGATACCAAACTGCGCTGGTTTGGTATACCTGCCTATGGTCCAAAAAACTACGGGCGACGGCAGAAATATACAGGCGTAATTTCTAGGTTACGCCGTATATGTGATACCAAACCAGCGTAAATATTGGCGTCGCCGGCTTTTGCGGGCGACGATTTTTATCGCATCGACCCCCAGACTGTTGTCTTCAAACAGCACTTTGCTCTGGATGCACTGTGTTAAGGAAAACTTATACAATGCAGCCAGAGAACAGCTCTGTTTAAAAAGAACAGCATAATGTGAAACAGCACTGAAAAGTTATTAAAATGCTAACAGTTCCTGTTCTTTCTGCAGACATGCTGCATTTTCTGCGATGACATCTCAGATCACTCTATGTTCTGCCTTGGGGCTCGGTGTAATATTATATATCTGTATATACTGTAATAATTACTGTCTGTGTATGTGTGAGACTGTGTATATGTGAGGCAGCAGGAACTGGTGTGTGTGTGAGTCATAACCTCTGTATAATATTATATATCTGTATATACTCTACTAATTACTGACTGTGTATGTGTGAGACTGTGTATATGTGAGGCAGCAGGAACTGGTGTGTGAGCCTCATAACCTCTGTATAATATTATATATCTGTATATACTGTACTAATTACCATCTGTGTATGTGTGAGACTGTTTATGTGAGGCAGCAGGAACTGGTGTGTGTATGTGTGTGACTGTGTTTATGTAAGGCAGCAGGAACTGGTGTGTGTGTGTGTGTGTGTGTGTGTAAGTCATAACCTCTGTATAATATTATATATCTGTATATACTGTTCTAATTACTGTCTGTGTATGTGTGAGACTGTGTTTATGTAAGGCGGCAGGAACGTTTGTGTGTGGGTCATAACCTCTGTATAATATTATATATCTGTATATACTGTACTAATTACTGTCTGTGTATGTGTGAGACTGTGTTTATGTAAGGCAGCAGGAACTGGTGTGTGAGTCATAACCTCTGTATAATATTATATATCTGTATATACTGTACTAATTACTGTCTGTGTATGTGTGAGACTGTGTATATATGTATATACTGTACTAATTACTGTCTATATCTGTATATAGTGTACTAATTACTGTCTGTGTTTATGTGAGGCAGCAGGAACTGATGTGTGTGAGACATAACCTCAGTGTAATATTATATATCTGTATATACTGTAATAATTACTGTCTGTGTATGTGTGAGACTGTGTATATGTGAGGCAGCAGGAACTGGTGTGTGTGTGAGTCATAACCTCTGTATAACATTATATATCTGTATATACTGTACTAATTACTGACTGTGTATGTGTGAGACTGTGTATATGTGAGGCAGCAGGAACTGGTGTGTGAGTCATAACCTCTGTATAATATTATATATCTGTATATACTGTACTAATTACTGTCTGTGTAAGACTGTGTTTATGTGAGGCCGCAGGAACTAGTGTGTGTGTGAGCGTCATAACCTCTGTATAATATCATACATCTGTATATACTGTACTAATTACCATCTGTGTATGTGTGAGACTGTGTTTATGTGAGGCAGCAGGAACTGGTGTGTGTGTGTGTGAGTCATAACCTCTGTATAATATTATATATCTGTATATACTGTAATAATTACTGTCTGTGTATGTGTGTGACTGTGTTTATGTGAGGCAGCAGGAACTGGTGTGTGTAAGTCATAACCTCTGTATAATATTATATATCTGTATATACTGTTCTAATTACTGTCTGTGTATGTGTGAGACTGTGTGTTTATGTAAGGCGGCAGGAACTTGTGTGTGTGTGGGTCATAACCTCTGTATAATATTATATATCTGTGTATACTGTACTAATTACTGTCTGTGTATGTGTGAGACTGTGTTTATGTGAGGCAGCAGGAACTGGTGTGTGTGTGTGAGACATAACCTCTGTATAATATTATATATCTGTATATACTGTACTAATTACTGTCTGTGTATGTGTGAGACTGTGTTTATGTGAGGCAGCAGGAACTGGTGTGTGTATGTGAGACATAACCTCTGTATAATATTATATATCTGTATATACTGTAATAATTACTGTCTGTGTATGTGTGAGACTGTGTTTATGTGAGGCAGCAGGAACTGGTGTGTGTGTGAGTCATAACCTCTGTATAATATTATATATCTGTATATACTGTACTAATTACTGACTGTGTATGTGTGAGACTGTGTATATGTGAGGCAGCAGGAACTGGTGTGTGTCATAACCTCTGTATAATATTATATATCTGTATATACTGTACTAATTACTGTCTGTGTATGTGTGAGACTGTGTTTATGTGAGGCAGCAGGAACTGGTGTGTGTGTGAGAGAGTTGTAACCTCTGTATAATATTATATATCTGTATATAGTGTACTAATAACTGTCTGTGTATGTGTGAGACTGTGTTTATGTAAGGTAGCAGGAACGTGTGTGTGTGTGTGAGTCATAACCTCTGTATAATATTATATATATGTATATACTGTACTAATTACTGTCTGTGTATGTGTGAGACTGTGTTTATGTAAGGTAGCAGGAACGTGTGTGTGTGTGAGAGTCATAACCTCTGTATAATATTATATATATGTATATACTGTACTAATTACTGTCTCTATCTGTATATAGTGTACTAATTACTCTCTGTGTTTATGTGAGGCAGCAGGAACTGATGTGTGTGAGACATAACCTTGGTGTAATATTATATATCTGTATATACTGTAATAATTACTGTCTGTGTATGTGTGAGACTGTGTATATGTGAGGCAGCAGGAACTGGTGTGTGTGTGACTCATAACCTCTGTATAATATTATATATCTGTATATACTGTACTAATTACTGACTGTGTATGTGTGAGACTGTGTATGTGAGGCAGCAGGAACTGGTGTGTGAGTCATAACCTCTGTATAATATTATATATCTGTATATACTGTACTAATTACTGTCTGTGTAAGACTGTGTTTATGTGAGGCCGCAGGAACTAGTGTGTGTGTGTGTGTCATAACATCTGCATAATATTATATATCTGTATATACTGTAATAATTACTGTCTGTGTATGTGTGAGACTGTGTTTATGTGAGGCAGCAGGAACTGGTGTGGGAGTCATAAACTCTGTATAATATTATATATTTATATATACTGTACTAATTACCGTACTGTCTCTTTATGTGTGAGACTGTGTTTATGTAAGGTAGCAGGAACTGGTGTGTGTGAGTCATAACCTCTGTATAATATTATTTATCTGTATATACTGTACTAATTACTGTCTGTGTATGTGTGAGACTGTGTTTATGTGAGGCAGCAGGAACTGGTGTATGTGTGTGTGTGTCATAATCTCTGTATAATATCATTTATCTGTATATACTGTACTAATTACTGTGTATGTGTGAGACTGTGTTTATGGGAGGCAGCAGGAACTGGTATGTGTGTGAGAGAGTCATAACATCTGTATAATATTATATATCTGTATATACTGTACTTATTACTGTCTGTGTATGTGTGAGACTGTGTTTATGTGAGGCAGCAGGAACTGGTGTGTGTGTGTGTGTGTGTGTAAGTCATAACCTCTGTATAATATTATATATCTGTATATACTGTACTAATTACTGTCTGTGTATGTGTGAGACTGTGTTTATAGAAACATAGAAACATAGATATTGACGGCAGATAAGAGCCATAGGCCCAGCAAGTCTGCCCCACCTTACCTAACAGTATAAACTTATCTAGTTCGTAGGATAGCCCTATGCTTGTCCCATGCATTTTTAAAGTCCCCCACAGTGTTTGTTGCTACTACCTCTTGAGGAAGTTTATTCCATAAATCAATCACTCTTTCTGTAAAGAAGTGCTTCCTCAAATTACTCCTGAATCTACTACCCTTTAGCTTGAGCTCATGACCCCTTGTTCTTGAATTTTCCATTTTATGTAAAATACCCACAGCCTCAGTTTTACTAAACCCTTTAATGTACTTGAAAGTTGCTATCATATCACCTCTTTCCCTTCTCTCCTCTAAGCTATACATATTTAGGTCATTGAGCCTATCCTGGTAAGTTTTATTTTTTAGACCATGTACCATTTTGGTAGCCCTCCTTTGCACAGATTCAAGTTTGTTAATATCCTTCTGAAGATATGGCCTCCAGAACTGCACACAATACTCAAGATGAGGCCTAACTAATGATCTATAAAGTGGCATAAGAACCTTACTATTTCTGCTGCAAATACCTCTACCAATACATCCAAGCATTCTGCTAGCCTTACTCGCTGCCTTACTACATTGTTTACTAAGTTTTAAATCATCTGAAATAATAATTCCCAAGTCCTGTTCCTCGTCTGTAACAGTCAGTAAAGTGTCATTGAGTCTGTAATTAACATTTGGATTTTTCTTCCCTAAATGCATTATTTTACACTTTGCTGTGTTAAACTTTAGATCCCAGTCGTTTGTCCAATCCTCCAATTGTTGTATATCACTTCTCATTTTGTCTACCCCCCCTGGAACATCCACTCTGTTGCAAATTTTTGTATCATCTGCAAAGAGACATACTTTCCCCTGTAGCCCTTTGCTGATATTGCAGATAAATATGTTAAACAAAACAGGCCCCAGAACTGACCCCTGAGGAACACCACTAGTAACAGCCCCCTCTGCTGAATGAACTCCATTTACTAAGACACTTTGTTTTCTGTCCTTAAGCCAGCATTCCACCCAGTTCACAATTTTTGAATCTAGACCAAGGAGATATAGTTTGTGAATAAGTTTATTGTGTGGGACGGTGTCAAATGCTTTGCTGAAATCTAGATATGCTACATCAACTGCTCCTCCCTTGTCTAATACTTTTGTTACATAATCAAAGAAGTCAATTAGATTAGTCTGACATGATCTCCCTGAAGTAAAACCATGCTGATTTTGGTCCTCTAAATTGTTTGTCTTTATGTAAGTCATAATTCTTTCCTTTAAGAGGCTTTCCATTAATTTCCCTACTACTGAAGTTAAACTAACTGGCCTGTAGTTGCCAGATTCTTCTCTACTGCCCTTTTTATGAAGAGGTATTACATTTGCTATTCTCCAATCATCTGGGACAGCTCCTGTTAATAGTGACTGATTAAACAGATCAGTTAATGGGACAGTTAGCACTGAACGAAGTTCTTTTAAAACCCTTGGATGAATATTATCAGGACCCACTGCCTTTGTAACATTTATTTTTGATAATGCTAACAAAACCTCATCCTCTGTAAAAAGATTACTGTTAAGATTGTTTCTATTTTGCATAGCATCCCTTAATGTAGACATTGTATCTTCACAATCTTTAGTGAAAACAGAACAGAAGTAATCATTGAGACAGTCTGCAATCTGCTTATCTCCTTCTATTATTCTGGTGTGTGTGTGTGTGTGACATAACCTCTGTATAATATTATTTATCTGTATATACTGTACTAATTACTGTCTGTGTATGTGTGAGACTGTATATATGTGAGGCAGCAGGAACTGGTGTATGTGTGTGTCATAACCTCTGTATAATATTATATATCTGTATATACTGTACTAATTACTGTCTGTGTATGTGTGAGACTGTTTATGTGAGGCAGCAGGAACTAGTGTGTGTGTGAGCGTCATAACCTCTGTATAATATTATATATCTGTATATACTGTACTAATTACCGTCTGTATGTGTGAGACTGTTTATGTGAGGCAGCAGGAACTGGTGTATGTGTGTGTCATAACATCTGCATAATATTATATATCTGTATATACTGTAATAATTACTGTCTGTGTATGTGTGAGACTGTGTTTATGTGAGGCAGCAGGAACTGCTGTGTGAGTCATAAACTCTGTATAATATTATATATTTGTATATACTGTACTAATTACCGTACTGTCTGTGTATGTGTGAGACTGTGTTTATGTAAGGCAGCAGGAACTGGTGTGTGTGAGTCATAACCTCTGTATAATATTATTTATCTGTATATACTGCACTAATTACTGTCTGTGTATGTGTGAAACTGTGTTTATGTGAGGCAGCAGGAACTGGTGTATGTGTGTGTGTGTCATAACCTCTGTATAATATTATATATCTGTATATACTGTACTAATTACTGCGTATGTGTGAGACTGTGTTTATGGGAGGCAGCAGGGACTGGTGTGTGTGTGTGTGAGAGTCATAACCTCTGTATAATATTATATATCTGTATATACTGTACTAATTACTGTCTGTGTATGTGTGAGACTGTGTTTATGTGAGGCAGCAGGAACTGGTGTGTGTGTGTGAGTCATAACCTCTGTATAATATTATATATCTGTATATACTGTACTAATTACTGTCTGTGTATGTGTGAGACTGTGTTTATGTGAGGCAGCAGGAACTGGTGTGTGTGTGTGACATAACCTCTGTATACTATTATATATCTGTATATACTGTACTAATTACTGTCTGTATATATTTGTATATACTGTACTAATTACCGTACTGTCTGTGTATGTGTGAGACTGTGTTTATGTAAGGCAGCAGGAACTGGTGTGTGTGAGTCATAACCTCTGTATAATATTATTTATCTGTATATACTGCACTAATTACTGTCTGTGTATGTGTGAAACTGTGTTTATGTGAGGCAGCAGGAACTGGTGTATGTGTGTGTGTGTCATAACCTCTGTATAATATTATATATCTGTATATACTGTACTAATTACTGCGTATGTGTGAGACTGTGTTTATGGGAGGCAGCAGGGACTGGTGTGTGTGTGTGAGAGTCATAACCTCTGTATAATATTATATATCTGTATATACTGTACTAATTACTGTATGTGTGAGACTGTGTTTATGTGAGGCAGCAGGAACTGGTGTGTGTGTGTGTGTGAGTCATAACCTCTGTATAATATTATATATCTGTATATACTGTACTAATTACTGTCTGTGTATGTGTGAGACTGTGTTTATGTGAGGCAGCAGGAACTGGTGTGTGTGTGTGACATAACCTCTGTATACTATTATATATCTGTATATACTGTACTAATTACTGTCTGTGTATGTGTGAGACTGTGTTTATGTGAGACAGCAGGAACTGGTGTGTGTGTGTGAGTCATAACCTCTGTATACTATTATATATCTGTATATACTGTACTAATTACTGTCTGTGTATGTGCGAGACTGTGTTTATGTGAGGCAGCAGGAACTAGTGTGTGTGTGAGCGTCATAACCTCTGTATAATATTATATATCTGTATATACTGTACTAATTACTATCTGTATGTGTGAGACTGTGTTTATGTGAGGCAGAAGGAACTGGTGTGTGTGTGTGTGAGACATAACCTCTGTATAATATTATATATCTGTATATAATGTACTATTTACTGTCTGTGTATGTGTGAGACTTTGTTTATGTGAGGCAGCAGGAACTGGTGTGTGTCTGAGACATAACCTCTGTATATTATCATATATCTGTATATACTGTACTAATGACTGTGTATGTGTGAGACTGTGTTTATGTTAGGCAGCAGGAACTAGTGTGTGTGAGTCATAACCTCTGTATAGTATTATATATCTGTATATACTGTACTAATTACTGTCTGTGTATGTGTGAGACTGTGTTTATGTGAGGCAGCAGGAACTGGTGTGTGTGTGTGTGTGTGTGTGTGAGTCATAACCTCTGTATAATATTATATATCTGTATATACTGGACTAATTACTGTCTGTGTATGTGTGAGACTGTGTTTATGTGAGGCAGCAGGAACTGGTGTGTGGGAGTCATAACCTCTGTATAATATTATATATCAGTATATACTGTACTAATTACTGTCTGTGTATATGTGAGGCAGCAGGAACTGGTGTGTGTGTGTGTAAGTCATAACCTCTGTATAATATTATATATCTGTATATACTGTACTAATTACTGTCTGTATGTGTGAGACTGTGTTTATGTGAGGCAGCAGGAACTGGTGTGTGTGTGTGTGTGTGTGTGAGTCATAACCTCTGTATAATATTATATATCTGTATATACTGGACTAATTACTGTCTGTGTATGTGTGAGACTGTGTTTATGTGAGGCAGCAGGAACTGGTGTGTGGGAGTCATAACCTCTGTATAATATTATATATCAGTATATACTGTACTAATTACTGTCTGTGTATATGTGAGGCAGCAGGAACTGGTGTGTGTGTGTGTAAGTCATAACCTCTGTATAATATTATATATCAGTATATACTGTACTAATTACTGTCTGTGTATATGTGAGGCAGAAGGAACTGGTGTGTGTGTGTGTGTGTGAGACATAACCTCTGTATAATATTATATATCTGTATATAATGTACTATTTACTGTCTGTGTATGTGTGGGACTGTGTTTATGTGAGGCAGCAGGAACTGGTGTGCGTGTGACATAACCTCTGTATATAGTGTACTATTTACTGTCTGTGTATGTGTGAGACTGTGTTTATGTGAGGCAGCAGGAACTGGTGTGTGTCTGAGACATAACCTCTGTATATTATCATATATCTGTATATACTGTACTAATGACTGTCTGTGTATATGTGAGACTGTGTTTATGTTAGGCAGCAGGAAATAGTGTGTGTGAGTCATAACCTCTGTATAGTATTATATATCTGTATATACTGTACTAATTACTGTCTGTGTATGTGTGAGACTGTGTTTATGTGAGGCAGCAGGAACTGGTGTGTGTGTGTGTGTGTGTGTGAGTCATAACCTCTGTATAATATTATATATCTGTATATACTGGACTAATTACTGTCTGTGTATGTGTGAGACTGTGTTTATGTGAGGCAGCAGGAACTGGTGTGTGGGAGTCATAACCTCTGTATAATATTATATATCCGTATATACTGTACTAATTACTGTCTGTGTATATGTGAGGCAGCAGGAACTGGTGTGTGTGTGTGTGACTGTGTTTATGTGAGGCAGCAGGAACTGGTGTGTGTGTGTGTGTAAGTCATAACATCTGTATAATATTATATATCTGTATATACTGTACTTATTACTGTCTGTGTATGTATGAGACTGTGTTTATGTGAGGCAGCAGGAACTGGTGTGTGTGAGAGTGTCAGGGCGCCAGGAATCAGACTGAGACGAGAAGTGCAAAAATAATCACACCTTTATTAATAGCAAAAAATAATAAAAAGTCAACAAGTCAAACAACAAGCCAGGAGTCAAAACCAGAGCTGGTAGTCATACGAGCCGAGTTAGGAGCCAAAGCAAATAGACGAGCCGGAATCAGGAACAAGCAAAACAGCAAAGTCAGGAACAAGCCAGGGATCAGGAACCAGGAAGGACGTCAGGCAGCCAGGTAAAACACAGGAACTCTCACAAACAGGTCTGAGACAACGCAAAGGCAAAGCATACTTAACAGAGGCCCTTTAAATAATAAGTGATGACATCACAATTCTGAGACTGCATCCTGTCTCACATGGATGATGCACACCAGTCTGGCCATAAAAGGAAGTGCAGGAAATGAGCAGCATCCCCCACAATGCACCATAGTCAGGAAGAGATGTGAGTAAAACGGCTGCCAGCAGCACATGGCAAACACAACAGGGAAAAAACCCTGACAGTACCCTCCCCTCAGCGACCCCTCCCCCGCGGGAGGACAAAAGGCTTATTTGGGAAACGGGCATGGAAGGCACGGAGGAGGGCGGGAGCATGAACATCAGAGGAGCGAACCCAGGAACGCTTCTCCGGACCGTAGCCCCTCCAGTGAACCAAATACTGTACACGGCCCCTGGACATACGAGAGTCAATAATGCTGCTGATCTCATACTCCTCATGGTTGTGAACAAAGATAGGACGGGGACGAGGCAACACAGTGGTAAACCGATTACAAACCAATGGTTTAAAGAGGGAGACATGAAAAACATTGGAGATGCGCATAGCAGAAGGAAGGTCAAGAGCGTAGGCCACAGGATTAACCCGTCGGAGTATTCGAAAAGGACCAACATAACGGGGAGCCAATTTATTGGAAGGCACACGAAGGTTCAAGTTGCTGGAGGATAGGCAAACTCTCTCACCAACCTGGTAGGAATGCGCAGGCAGACGCCTACGATCAGCCTGGAACTTTTAGCACTGCATAGAACGATGAAGGCAATCCTGAATCTGCACCCACATGGAACGGAGTTGCCGGAGATGCTCCTTCAAAGCCGGAATACCCTGAGACATGAATGAATCGGGCAACAAGGATGGTTGAAACCCATAATTCGCCATGAACGGGGATAACTTGGAGGAAGCATTAATAGCACTATTACGAGCAAACTCTACCCAAGGTAACAGTTCAGACCAATTATTGTGGTGACCTGAGACATAGCAACAGAGGAACTGTTCCAGAGCATGATTAGACCGTTCCGCAGCCCCATTGGATTGAGGGTGATATGCTGAGGAGAAGGAAAGCTAGATCCCCATTTGAGCACAAAAGGAACGCCAAAATCTGGAGACAAACGCTACCCCGGTCCGACACTATCTCCTTGGGTAACCCATGTAAACGGAAGACCTCTCGGGCAAAAATTGAAGCAAGCTCCTGAGCGGTAGGCAGCTTCATCAAGGGAATGCAATGTGACATTTTAGAAAAACGGTCAACCACCATAAGTATAACAGTATTGCCATTGGAAACAGGGAGCTGGACAATGAAATCCATGGAAAGATGTGTCCAAGGACGCTCACCTTTAGCAATAGGTTGAAGAAGACCCACAGGAAGACGTCGAGGAGTCTTATTCTGTGCACAAACTGAGCAGGAGGCAACATACGCAGCAACATCAGAACGAAGACCTGGCCACCAGAATTGTCGAGTGACAGAACAAATCATTTGGTTCTTGTCTGGGTGACCTGCGGCTTTAGGATAGTGGTAAGTGTGCAAAAGTTTAGTTTGAAGATTCTCAGGAACAAAACACTTAGCACTAGGTTTCTTAGGAGGTGCATTGGTTTGTGCAGCCAGGATCTCCTCCCCCAAGGGAGAAGTCAAATTAGTACGTATGGTAGTCAAAATATGGTCAGGAGGTATAACAGGAGTAGGTACAGACTCCTCCTTGGACAGTGACGAAAATTGTCGAGAGAGGGCATCAGCCTTAACATTCTTACTACCAGGCAGGTAGGAGACCACATAATTAAACCGAGACAAAAATAGCGTCCATCTCGCCTGTCGGGGCGACAAACGTTTTGCTTCAGATAGATAAGTTAAATTCTTGTGGTCAGTAAGAATGAGCACTGGAACGCTAGTACCCTCGAGAAGATGCCTCCATTCCTTGAGTGCCAAAATTATGGCCAGTAATTCCCTGTCACCAATTTCATAATTGCACTCCGCTGGAGACAATTTCTTAGAGAAGAAACCACACGGATGCAAGGAACCGTTAGGCATAGGGCGTTGAGACAAGAGGGCACCTACTCCAGTCTCAGACGCATCTACCTCAAGAATGAAAGGCAGGACAGGGTTAGGATGAGCCAGAAATGGAGCGGTAGCAAAGGCAGTCTTAAGACGATCAAAGGCCTTAATGGCAGTAGGTGACCAATGGAGTGGATCATTCTCTTTACGGGTCATGTCTGTGATAGGTTTGACCAAGGAAGAAAAGTTTTTAATAAACTTTCTATAGTAATTGGCGAACCCCAAAAAACGTTGAATAGACCGAAGACCAACTGGGAGAGGCCACTGCAGATAACTTGTCAGGATCCATAGAGAACCCTGCAACGGAGATAACATAACCTAGGAAGGTTACTTGAGTCTGATGGAACTCACATTTCTCAAGTTTACAAAACAGGCCATTCTCACGTAGTCTCTGAAGAACCCGTGTAACATCAGAACGATGAGCCTCAAGTGTGGGTGAGTGTATGAGGATGTCGTCTAAGTACACCACAACACACTGTTGCAACATATCTCGTAGGACATCATTAATAAATTCCTGAAAGACAGTAAGAGCATTACATAGGCCAAAGGGCATTACAAGATACTCATAATGCCCGCTCCTGGTGTTAAATGCTGTTTTCCATTCGTTACCCTCCTTAATCCTAACGAGATTGTAGGCTCCTCTCAAATCAAGTTTAGTAAAGACCGTAGCTCCCTTGAGGCGGTCAAAGAGTTCCATAATGAGCGGAATAGGGTAAGCATTCTTAATGGTAAGACGATTAAGACCCCTATAATCGATACATGGTCTTAACTCGCCACCCTTTTTCTTCACAAAGAAGAAGCCAGCCCCTGCAGGAGAGCAGGATTTGCAAATGATCCCCCGCGACAGAGCATCGGCAACATACTCCTCCATAGCACAATTCTCTGCAACAGACAGAGGGTACACCCGGCCCCGAGGAGGAATGGCTCTGGGTTGCAGGTCTATGGCACAATCGTAAGACCGTTGAGGAGGCAACGTACCGGCACGCCCCTTGTCAAACACGTCTAGGAACTCTCGGTACTCCTCTGGCAATTGAGATACCGAAGAAGTGCACAAGACTTTAACTGGTTTCCGAAGACAAGTGGAAATACATTGCGGGGACCACGACAAAATTTCAGACCTGCGCCAGTCGAGACTGGGATTGTGCTTTTGGAGCCAGGGATAACCCAGAACAACTGGAAAATACGGAGAGTTTATCACCTGGAACTGGAGGGTTTCAAAATGGAGAGCCCCAACAGCCATGGACAACGGAGCAGTTTCGTGAGTAACGAGTGCGGGCTGAAGGGGCCTGCCATCAATGGCCTCAATAGCAAGCGGAACGGACCGAGGCAAAACAGGAATGGAGTGCTTTGATACAAAAGCACTGTCAATGAAATAGCCCGCAGCACCGGAGTCAACAAGAGCCTGAGTGACTATGGAGGAGTCCACCCACGAAAGGACAACCGTGACCAAAGGTTTCTCCTTAAGCGGTTCCGGGGACGAGGATAAACCACCCAAGGTCTGCCCCCGACAGGACCTTAGGTGTGAGCGTTTCCCGGCCGTGTAGGACAAGACTTCAAAAGGTGGCCCTGTAACCCAGAGAGACGCGTGATTCCCAACTGCATCGGCTCAGCAGTACCTGGTGACTTGGGACCAGGAGGCATGGGAGGAGAGGGAGGCATGGGTGGGAACGAACACGTAGGAGACAATGGAACAGGAGGCTTCCGCAAGCACTCCTTGAAAGAGGGCCTTTCTCTGAGTCTGATTCAATTAGGATCAAAAAAGACACCAATGCCTCGAGATCCTCTGGTAAATCTCTGGCAGCAACTGAGTCTTTAATCGCATCAGCGAGCCCATGAAAGAAGGCGGCAACAAGGGCTTCATTGTTCCAACCTACCTCTGCGGCAAGCATACAGAACTCAATAGCATACTGAGCAACAGATCTTGTACCTTGCTGAATGGACATGAGTCGTTTAGCAGCAGAGGAGGAGCAAGCCGGAACATCAAATACCCTTCGAAAGGAGGCCACAAATTCAGGGTAATTTGAAATCACGGGTTTATTAGTCTCCCACAAGGGATTAGTGCAGGCAAGAGCTGTGTCAGAGAGTAACGAGATGATAAATCCCACCTTAGTGCCCACCTGGTTCAAAAACCCTCTGCACTGAATAGGATTGCCTCCATATCGCTGAGGTAGAGGTGCAGAACCGGACATGCTCCTGGTAGGCATAGGTGCAGCAGCGGAAACAGGAGCAGCCATAACTTGCGGGACACTTTGGTCCAAATGTGCAGTGCGAGTCAGCAGGGTTTTCAGGGCTAGGGCAAATTGATCCAAGCGGTGATCCTGTACATCCATCCTGGAAATGATGGCAAGTAAAGGTGGATAATTAGCAGCATCAGGATTCATGGCCTTTGCGTAATATCAGGGTGCCAGGAATCAGACTGAGACGAGAAGTGCAAAAATAATCACACCTTTATTAATAGCAAAAAATAATAAAAAGTCCACAAGTCAAATAACAAGCCAGGAGTCAAAACCAGGGCTGGTAATCAGACAAGCCGAGTCAGGAGCCAAAACAAATAGTCAGACGAGCCGGAATCAGGAACAAGGAAAACAGCAGAGTCAGGAACAAGCCAGGGATCAGGAACCAGGAAGGATGTCAGGCAGCCAGGTTAAACACAGGAACTCTCACAAACAGGTCTGAGACAACGCAAAGGCAAATCATACTGAACAGAGGCCCTTTAAATAATAAGTGATGACATCACAATTCTGAGACTGCATCCTGTCTCACATGGATGATGCACACCAGTCTGGCCATAAAAGGAAGTGCAGGAAATGAGCAGCATCCCCCACAATGCACCATAGTCAGGAAGAGAGGTGAATAAAATGGCTGCCAGCAGCACATGGCAAACACAACAGGGAAAAAACCCTGACAGAGAGTCATAACCTCTGTATAATATTATATATCTGTATATACTGTACTAATTACTGTCTGTGTATGTGTGAGACTGTGTGTTTATGTGAGGCAGCAGGAACTGATGTGTGTGGGTCATAACCTCTGTATAATATTATATGATTGTATATACTGTACTAATTACTGTCTGTGTATGTGTGAGACTGTGTTTATGTGAGGCAGCAGGAACTGGTGTGTGTGTGTGTGTGTGTGTGAGTCATAACCTCTCTAATATTATATATCTGTATATACTGTACTAATTACCATCTGTGTATGTATGAGACTGTGTTTATGTGAGGTAGCAGGAACTGGTGTGTGTGTGTGTGTGAGTCATAACCTCTGTATAATATTATATATCTGTATATACTGTACTAATTACTGTCTGTGTATGTGTGAGACTGTGTTTATGTGAGGTAGCAGGAACTGGTGTGTATGTGTGTGAGTCATAACCTCTGTATAATATTATATATCTATATATACTGTACTAATTACTGTCTGTGTATGTGTGAGACTGTGTTTATGTGAGGCAGCAGGAACTGGTGTGTGTGAGACATAACCTCTGTATAATATTATATATCTGTATATACTGCACTAATTACTGTCTGTGTATGTGTGAGACTGTGTATATGTGAGACAGCAGGAACTGATGTGTGTGCGAGTCATAACCTCTGTATAATATTATATATCTGTATATACTGTACTAATTACTGTCTGTGTATGTGCGAGACTGTGTTTATGTGAGGCAGCAGGAACTAGTGTGTGTGTGTGAGAGTCATAACCTCTGTATATACTGTACTAATTACTGTCTGTGTATGTGCGAGACTGTGTTTATGTGAGGCAGCAGGAACTGGTGTGTGAGTCATAACCTCTGTATAATATTATATATCTGTATATACTGTACTAATTACTGTCTGTATGTGTGAGCCAGACCCTCTGTATAATTTTATATATATCTGTATATACTGTACTAATTACTGTCTGTGTATGTGTGAGACTGTTTATGTGAGGCAGCAGGAACTGGTGTGTGTGTGTGTGCGAGTCATAACGTCTCTATATAATAATATTATATATCTGTATATAAAGTAGTGGGGAGGGGGTGTTAGACAGAGGGAACCTCTCTATAATAGTATATATCTGTATATATGGTTCAGGGGAGGGGGCTATGTGTGAGTGTGACAGAGGGAACCTCTTTATAATATTATATATTTGTATATAAGGTACTGGGGAGGGGGTTGTGTGTGTGAGACAGAGGGAACCTCTCTAAAATATTATATATCTGTATATAAGGTACTGGGGATGGGCTGTGTGTGTGTGAGACAGAGGGAACCTCTCTATAATATTATATATCTGTATATAAAGTACTGGGGAGGGGCTGTTTACAGAGGGATCCTCTCTATAATATTATATATCTGTATATAAGGTACTGGGGATGGGCTGTGTGTGTGTGAGACAGAGGGAACCTCTCTATAATATTATATATCTGTATATAAAGTACTGGGGAGGGGCTGTTTACAGAGGGATCCTCTCTATAATATTATATATCTGTATATAAGGTACTAGGGAGGGGTTGTGTATGTGAGGCAGAGGGAACCTCTCTTTAATATTATATATCTGTATATAAGGTACTGGGGAGGTGCTGTGTATGTGAGGCAGAGGGAACCTCTCTATAATATTATATTTATTTATATAAGGTACTCAGGAGGGTCTATGTGTGTGTGTGTGGGGAAGACAGAGGGAACCTCTCTATAATATTATATTTATTTATATAAGGTACTCAGGAGGGTCTATGTGTGTGTGTGTGTGGGGAAGACAGAGGGAACCTCTCTATAATAATATATATCTGTATATAAGATACTAGGGAGGGGCAGTGTGCGTGATACAGAGGGAATCTCTATAATATTATATAACTGTATATAAGTTACTGGGGAGGGGCTGTGTGTGTGAGACAGGGGGAACCTCTCTATAATAATATATATCTGTATATAAGGTACTGGGGAGGGGCTGTGTGTGTGTGATTGACAGAGGAACCTCTCTATAATATTATATATCTGTATATAAGGTACTGGGGAGGGGCTGTGTGTGTGTGAGACAGAGGGAACCTCTCTATAATATTATATATCTGTATATAAGGTACTGGGGAGGGGCTGTGTGTGTGAGAGACAGAGGAACCTCTCTATAATATTATATATTTGTATTTAAGGTACTGGGGAGGGGGTTGTGTGTGAGGTAGAGGGAACCTCTGCATTGCGTGAATTATTTACATAAAAGGTGCTGGCTGTGTGTGTTTAAGACATATAGTACCTCTCTATTGTACTGTATATCCCTACACTAGGTGCTATACGAGGCAGAGGGTCTGTGTATAACATCTGTATATAAGGTACTGGGGATGAGGCTTGTGGTTGAGCAGCAGGTAGAAAACTTGTGGCACTAAATAAAAAAACATTATTAATTGCTTTAAGCATAATTACCCCCTACAGTACATAATTACCCCCTGCAATACATAATTACCCCCTGCAATACATAATTGCCCTCTGCAGTACACAATTACCCCCTGCAATACATAATTACCCTCTGCAGTACATAATTACCCCCTGCAATACATAATTACCCCCTGCAATACATAATTACCCTCTGCAGTACATAATTACCCCCTGCAATACATAATTACCCTCTGCAGTACATAATTACCCCCTGCAGTACATAATTACCCCCTGCAGTACATAATTACCCTCTGCAGTACATAATTACCCTCTGCAGTACACAATTAGCCCTGCAGTACATAATTACCCTCTGCAGTACATAATTACCCCCTGTAGTACATAATTACTCCTGCAGTACATAATTACCCTCTGCAGTACACAATTACCATCTGCAGTACATAATTACCCCCTGCAGTACATAATTACCCCCTGCAGTACATAATTACCCTCTGCAGTACATAATAACCTTCTGCAGTACATAATTACCCCCTGCAGTACATAATTACCCTCTGCAGTACATAATTACCCACTGCAGTACATTATTACCCCCTACAGTATATAATTACCCTCTGCAGTACATAATTACCCCCGCCATACATAATTACCCCCTGCAGTACATAATTACCCCCTGCAGTACATATGCTGTTAGTTTTACCGTGTAGGGCTTAATAATTATACAGTTTGGTGTAAATCTATCCAGAAAGCCTGATCGCTGCAGAAGATGAGGGTATTAGGAGCAGTGGGCAGCAAGATATTTTTTTTTAGAGGATTCTCACCATTTTTGACAGTGCTCTCAAAATAGTTCACTACTGATATATACAAACTGCTCTAATTTATGTGTTGGAGACTAGTACCTCATATAGCACTTTTTACATTATACATATACTCTGAGATTTAAACCATAATATGCCATTAATACACATACACACACATATACACACACACACACACACACAGTATATATATATATATATATATATATATACATACATACATACAGTGTATATATATATATATATATATATTTATATATATATACACACACACACACACACACACACATATACACATATATATACATACACACACACGTATACACACACACACATATACACACACACACATATATACACACACATATACATACACACACACACATATACAGTGGATATAAAAAGTCTACACACCCCTGTTAAAATGTCAGGTTTCTGTGATGTAAAAAAATGAGACAAAGATAAATCATTTCAGAACTTTTTCCACCTTTAATGTGACCTATAAACTGTACAACTCAATTGAAAAACAAATTGAAATCTTTTAGGTAAAGGGAAATAAAAATAAAAAAATAAAATAATGTGGTTGCATAAGTGTGTATACCCTTTTATAACTGGGGATGTAGCTGTGTTTAGAATTAAGCAATCACATTCAAAATCATGTTAAATAGAGGAGTCAGTACACACCTGTCATCATTTAAAGTGCCTCTGATTAACCCCAAATAAAGTTCAGCTGTTCTAGTAGGTCTTTCCTGACATTTTGTTAGTCGCATCCTACAGCAAAAGCCATGGTCCGCAGAGAGCTTCTAAAGCATCAGAGGGATCTCATTGTTAAAAGGTATCAGTCAGGCGAAGGGTACAAAGGAATTTCCAAGGCATTAGATATACCATGGAACACAGTGAAGACAGTCATCATCAAGTGAAGAAAATATGGTGCAACAGTGACATTACCAAGAACTGGATGTCCCTCCAAAATTGATGAAAAGACGAGAAGAAAACTGGTCTGGGAGGCTGCCAAGAGGCCTACAGCAACATTAAAGGAGCTGCAGGAATATCTGGCAAGTACTGGCTGTGTGGTACATGTGACAACAATCGCCCGTATTCTTCATATGTCTGGGCTATGGGGTAGAGTGACAAGACTTTTCTTACAAATAAAAACATCCAAGCCCGGCTAAATTTTGTAAAAACACATCTGAAGTTTCCCAAAAGCATGTTGCAAAAGGTGTTCTGGTCTGATGAAACCAAAGTTGAACTTTTTGGCCATAATTCCAAAAGATATGTTTGGCTCAAAAACAACACTGCATATCACCAAAAGAACACCATACCCACAGTGAAGCATGGTGGTGTCAGCATCATGCTTTGGGGCTGTTTTTCTTCAGCTGGAACTGGGGCCTTAGTCAAGGTAGAGGGAATAATGAACAGTTCCAAATACCAGACAATATTGGCACAAAACCTTCAGGCTTCTGCTATAAAGCTGAACATGAAGAGGAACTTCATCTTTCAGCATGACAACGACCCAAAGCATACATCCAATTCAACAAAGGAATGGCTTCACCAGAAGAAGATTAAAGTTTTGGGATGGCCCAGCCAGAGCCCAGACCTGAATCCAATTCAAAATATGTGGGGTGATCTGAAGAGGGCTGCGCACAGGAGATGCCCTCGCATTCTGACAGATTTAGAGTGTTTTTGCAAAGAAGAGTGGGCAAATCTTGCCAAGTCAAGATGTGCCATGCTGAAAAACTCATACCCAAAAAGACTGAGTGCTGTAATAAAATCAAAAGGTGCTTCAATAAAGTATTAGTTTAAGGGTGTTCACACTTATGCAACCATATTATTTTAGTTTTTTATTTTTATTTCCCTTTACCTAAAAGATTTCAGTTTGTTTTTCAATTGAGTTGTACAGTTTATAGGTCACATTAAAGGTGGAAAAAGTTCTGAAATGATTTATCATTTTTTTACATCACAGAAACCTGACATTTTAACAGGGGTGTGTAGACGTTTTATATCCACTGTACATACAGACATATAGATACAAACGTATACATACACACACTCACACTCTCTCTCTCTCTCTTTCTCTCGTTGGGTGACCGTTTGGTTGTACCCAGCTGCGGCCGTACATTCATGTAAGTACAAACATTCTCAATATGAGGCTAATCACCCCTCTGTGAAACCTGAAGTTGATTAGTTTAAAAGTTAATTTTATTTTTTAATTAAACTGATACCAAATGTCTTATCATAAATTATGAAATATTTGGGAAAAATGCCTGCTTGTCTTGTATGTTACAGAAAAAAAATCAAATCTGTTTGACCATATTTGGGTATTAATGCAATGAATAATTAGTGACATAAAATATGTATTAGAACAGTTTATGTGTTGATTTTTTTTTTTTTTGATCATCACTGTTTTCTGTTTTATAAATCAGATTTATTCACTTTAATTCCTTTGTGACCAAGCAAAACTCTCTCTCTCTCTCTCTCTCTCTCTCTCTCTCTCTCTCTCTCTCTCTCTTTCTCTCTCTCTTTCTCTCTCTTTCTTTCTCTCTCTCTTTCTCTCTCTTTCTCTCTCTTTCTCTCTCTTTCTCTCTCTTTCTCTCTCTTTCTCTCTCTTTCTCTCTCTCTCGTCCACGGATCATCCATTACTTGTGGGATATTCTCATTCCCAACAGGAAGTTGCAAGAGGATCACCCACAGCAGAGCTGCTATATAGCTCCTCCCCTAACTGCCATACCCAGTCATTCTCTTGCAACTCTCAACAAGCATGGAGGTAGTAAGAGAAAAGTGGTGAAATGTAGCTGTTATTTTGCTTCAATCAAGAGTTTATTATTTTTAAATAGTACTGGAGTTGTGCTATTTTGTTCCAGGCAGGAAAAAAGAAGAATCTGCCTGCAGGTTGTAACTAAGATCCATTGCTGTTCTCACACATGACTGAAGAGAGAGATAACTTCAGCGGGGGAATGACGTGCAGGTTATCCTGCTATGAGGTATGTGCAGTTAATATTTTTCTAGAAGATGTGAAGGCTAGAAAATGCTGCTGATACCAAATTTATGTAAGGTAAGCCTGAATACAGTGATTTAATAGCGACTGGTATCATGCTTACTTTCTGAGGTAATACTCTTTTATATTTACAATATAAAACGTTTGCTGGCATGTTTAAACGTTTTTATATATACTTTGGTGATAAAATTTTATTGGGGCCTAGTTTTTTTCCACATGGCTGGCTTAAATTTGCCTAGAAACAGTTTCCTGAGGCTTTCCACTGTGTTACTATGAGTGGGAGGGGCCTAGTTTAGCGCTTTTTTGCGCATTAACTATTACAGACTGAGACATCCAGCTTCCTCCAGGAGTCCCTTGAATGCTATAGGACATCTCTAAAGGGCTCTTAGGCTTCCAAAATCGTTTGTTGGGGAAGGTAGGCCCACAGCAAGGCTGTGGCAGTTTGGTGTGACTGTTAAAAAACGTCTATATCGTTTTTTTGATCCATTTTTTGAACTAAGGGGTTAATCATCCATTTGCAAGTGGGTGCAATGCTCTGTTAGCTTATTATACACACTGTAAAAATTTTGTTTGATTTACTGCCTTTTTTCACTGTTTTTCAAATTCTGACAAAAAATTTTCTCTTAAAGGCACAGTACCGTTTTTTATATTTGCTTGTTAACTTGATTTAAAGTGTTTTCCAAGCTTGCTAGTCTCATTGCTAGTCTGTATAAACATGTCTGACATAGAGGAAACTCCTTGCTCATTATGTTTAAAAGCCATGGTGGAACCCCCTCTTAGAATGTGTACCAAATGTACTGATTTCACTTTAAGCAATAAAGATCATATTCTGTCTTTAAAACATTTATCACCAGAGGAATCTGACGAGGGGGAAGTTATGCCGACTAACTCTCCCCACGTGTCAGATCCTTTGACTCCCGCTCAAGGGACTCCCGCTCAAATGGCGCCAAGTACATCCAGGGCGCCCATAGCGTTTACTTTACAAGACATGGCGGCAGTCATGGATAATACACTGTCAGCGGTATTAGCCAGACTACCTGTATTTAGAGGAAAGCGAGATAGCTCTGGAGTTAGACGAAATACAGAGCATACTGACGCTTTAAGAACTATGTCTGATACTGCCTCACAATATGCAGAAGCTGAAGAAGGAGAGCTTCTTTCTGTGGGTGATGTTTCTGACTCAGGCAACCTGATTCTGATATTTCTACATTTAAATTTAAGCTTGAACACCTCCGCGTGTTACTCAGGGAGGTTTTAGCTGCTCTGAATGACTGTGATACAATTGCAGTGCCAGAGAAATTGTGTAGACTGGATAAATACTATGCAGTGCCGGTGTGCACTGATGTTTTTCCAATACCTAAAAGGTTTACAGAAATTATTACTAAGGAATGGGATAGACCAGGTGTGCCGTTCCCTCCCCCTCCTATTTTTAGAAAAATGTTTCCAATAGACGCCACCACACGGGACTTATGGCAGACAGTTCCTAAGGTGGAGGGAGCAGTTTCTACTCTAGCAAAGCGTACTACTATCCCTGTCGAGGACAGTTGTGCTTTCTTAGATCCAATGGATAAAAAGTTAGAGGGTTAACTTAAGAAAATGTTTATTCAACAAGGTTTTATCCTACAGCCCCTTGCATGCATTGCGCCTGTCACTGCTGCTGCGGCGTTCTGGTTTGAGTCTCTGGAAGAGGCTTTACAGGTAGCGATTCCATTGGATGAAATACTTGACAAGCTTAGAGCACTTCAGCTAGCCAATTCTTTTGTTTCTGATGCCATTGTTCATTTGACTAAACTAACGGCTAAGAATTCTGGTTTTGCTATCCAGGCGCACAGAGCGCTATGGCTTAAATCATGGTCAGCTGACGTTACTTCAAAATCGAATCTGCTTAACATTCCCTTCAAGGAGCAGACCCTATTCGGGCCTGGTTTGAAGGAGATTATTGCTGATATCACTGGAGGAAAAGGTCATGCCCTTCCTCAGGATAGGTCCAAACCAAGGGCCAAACAGTCTAATTTTCGTGCCTTTCGAAACTTCAAGGCAAGTGCGGCATCAACTTCCTCTAATGCAAAACAAGAGGGAACTTTTGCTCAGTCCAAGACGGTCTGGAGACCTAACCAGACCTGGAACAAGGGTAAGCAGGCCAAAAAGCCTGCTGCTGCCTCTAAGACAGCATGAAGGAACGGCCCCCTATCCGGTAACGGATCTAGTAGGGGGCAGACTTTCGCTCTTCGCCCAGGCGTGGGCAAGAGATGTCCAGGATCCCTGGGCGTTGGAAATTATATCCCAGGGATATCTTCTGGACTTCAAGGCTTCCCCCCCAAAAGGGAGATTTCACCTTTCACAATTATCTGCAAACCAGATAAAGAGAGAGGCATTCTTACACTGTGTACAAGACCTCCTAGTTATGGGAGTGATCCATCCAGTTCCAAAGGAGGAACAGGGACAGGGATTTTACTCAAATATGTTTGTGGTTCCCAAAAAAGAGGGAACCTTCAGACCAATTTTGGATCTAAAGATCTTAAACAAATTCCTCAGAGTTCCATCATTCAAGATGGAGACTATTCGTACCATCCTACCTATGATCCAGGAGGGTCAATACATGACTACAGTGGATTTAAAGGATGCTTATCTGCACATTCCGATACACAAAGATCATCATCGGTTTCTCAGGTTTGCCTTCCTAGACAGGCACTACCAGTTTGTAGCTCTTCCCTTTGGGTTAGCTACAGACCCAAGAATTTTTACGAAGGTTCTGGGGTCGCTTCTGGCGGTCCTAATGCCACGGGGCATAGCAGTGGCCCCTTATTTAGACGACATCCTGATTCAGGCGTCAAACTTCCAAATTGCCAAGTCTCATACGGACATAGTGTTGGCATTTCTGAGGTTGCATGGGTGGAAGGTGAATGAGAAAAAGAGTTCTCTATCCCCCCTCACAAGAGTTTCCTTCCTAGGGACTCTGATAGATTCTGTAGAAATGAAAATTTACCTGACGGAGTCCAGGTTATCAAAACTTCTAAATTCCTGCCGTGTTCTTTATTCCATTCCTCGCCCTTCGGTGGCTCAGTGCATGGAAGTAATCGGCTTAATGGTAGCGGCAATGGACATAGTGCCGTTTGCACGCCTACATCTCAGACCGCTGCAACTATGCATGCTCAGTCAGTGGAATGGGGATTACACAGATTTTTCCCCTTTACTGAATCTGGACCAAGAGACCAGGGATTCTCTTCTCTGGTGGCTATCTCGGGTCCATCTGTCCAAAGGTATGACCTTTCGCAGGCCAGATTGGACAATTGTAACAACAGATGCCAGCCTTCTAGGTTGGGGTGCAGTCTGGAACTCCCTGAAGGCTCAGGGATCGTGGACTCAAGAGGAGTCACTCCTTCCAATAAACATTCTGGAACTAAGAGC